>NC_133618.1:682360387-682577887 GCF_048593235.1 Sminthopsis crassicaudata
GTAGAGACACTGCTGGATCAAAGGGTATGCACAGTTTGGTAACTTTTTGAGCGTAGTTCCAAATTGTTCTCCAGAATGGCTGGATTCTTTCACAACTCCACCAACAATGTATCAGTGTTCCACTTTTCCCACATCCATTCCAACATTTGTCATCATCTTTTCCTTTCATCTTAGCCAATCTGAGAGGTACCTCAGAGTTGTTTTAATTTTCATTTCTCTGATCAATAGTGATTTAGAACACCTTTTCATGTGACTACAAATAGTTTCAATTTCTTCATCTGAAAATTGTCTGTTCATATCCTTTGACCATTCATCAATTGGAGAATAGCTTGAACTATTATAAATTTGAGTCAATTCTCTATTTATTTTGGAAATGAGGCTTTTATCCGATCATTTGGATGTAAAAATGTTTTCCCAATTTATTGCTTCCCTTTTAATTTTTGTCTGCATTAGTTTTGTTTGTACAAAAACTTTTTAACTTAATTTAATCAAAATTATCTATTTTGTGATCAATAATGATTCCAGTTCTTTGGTCACAAATTCCTGCCTTCTCCACAGATCTGAGAGGTAAATTATCCTATGTTCTTCCAATTTTCTTATAAATTTGCACTCTATGTCTAAATCATAAACCCATTTCTACCTTATTTTGTTTCCGGTATTAGCTGTGGGTCTATGCCTACTTTCTGCCATACTTCTTTCCAATTTTCCCAGCAGTTTTTGTCAAATAGTGAGTCCTTATCCCAAAAGCTGAGGTCTTTGGGTTTGTCAAACACTAGATTGTTAGAGTGATTATTTTGTTCTGTCAATCAAACGGATTCCACTGATTGACTACTGTACTTCTTAGATAGTAGCAAATAGTTTTGGTGACCGTTGCTTTATGATATAGTTCTAGATCAGGTATAGCTAGGCCACCTTCATTTGCTTTTCTCTTCATTAATTCCCTTGAAATTCTCGACCTTTTCTTCTTCCAGATGAATTTTGTTGCTATTTTTTCTAGGTCATGAAAATAGTTTCTTGGGAGTCTGATTGGTATAGCACTAAATAAATAGATTAGTTTAGGGAGTATTGTCATCTTTATTATATTGGCTCGGCCTGTCCACGAGCACTGAATGTTTTCCCAGTTGGTTAGATCTGACTTTGTGTGGAAAGTGTTTTATAGTTTTGCTTGTATAGTTTCTGACTTTCCTTTGGCAGATGAATTCCCAAATATTTTATGCTACCAACAGTTATTTTGAATGGAGTTTCTCTTTGTATCTCTTGCTGTTGGATTTTATTAGTGATGTATAAAAATGCTGAGGATTTATCTGGGTTTATTTTGTGTCCTGCAACTTTGCTGAAGGTGTGGATTATTTCTAATAGCTTTTTAGTAGAATCTCTGGGGTTCTCTCAGTATATATATATCATCTGCAGAGTGATACCGTGGTTTCCTCATGCCCCACTCTAATTCCTTCTTTAACTTGCTTTTTAAAATCCTTTAAAAGTTCTTCCAGGTTCTTTTTTGGGCCTTAACCATTTGGACACCATTGTCCTGTTCTAAGCGAGTTCTCGGTTCTCCCCTCTCTGTAATAATTTTATGTGGTCAAGTTCTTTTTTGCTTATTGTTTGCTCATTTGATGTGAGGGGAGGGCTCTGGTCCGCAGTCCCAAGCTTTTGTCTCCGCTGGCTCACCGGCTGGGAGGTGCAGCTGCTGGCTTTCTCCGTGGGCTCCCCATTGGTCCCCCCTGGGCTTCAGCTGCTGGTCTGCCCCGAGGCGGGAAGGGGGGGCTTGCTGTGGAGCCGGTCTCTGCTGGGGACAGGGGTGGGGGTCCAGGTGGGCCTTCGCTGCTGGTGGGATGGGGGCCCTAGGGTGTGCCTGGGGGCTCTGAGTCACAGGAGGGGGGGCCTCATTGGGGGATCCCCGGGCTTCAGCCCCTCCCTCCGCTCCCGGGCCAGCCCTGGGTGGTTTTCTGGAGTTGTCTGGAGGGGGTCTGAGAGGCTTCGGAGGGGTTTTCTCAGGAAGTCCCCAGGAAGCCATCTCCAGAGAGGGCCCGAGGCTGGGGGGGGGAGGGAGAGGCTGGAAGTGGAGGGATAGAAAGAAAGGCCATGGGCAGGCCCGGGCCCTGGGAGGTGTCTCCCCCCCCCTTCTCAGGAACTGCTCCAACCGGGGTCCGCCCCCGCCCCTCCCCCTCCCGGATTTCATCACCTGCCAGTACCGAGAACTCAGGGGCTTCGGGCCGGATGACGCCCTTTTTCCACTGAGCTCCGGCCCAGACCTGAGCGCTCCGAGTTGGCAGCTCCGGGGACTATTTTTAGCTTTTGATTAACATTTAACTCCTGAAGTTCACGTATTCCCTGCTGGGAGCAGATGCTCTGGGGGGTGAGGGGGGAGCGCCGCATCCCCCCCAGGCCAAGAGAGGGGGGCTTGCCCAGCCCCCCTCCCTTCTCACTGCGAACTTCTCAGGACCCTGAGCCTTTCCCTCCCTTGATGTCAGAGCCGGGGACAAGGGCGGTGCTCCGGCCCTTCCCAGGCCCGAGGAGCTGCCCCCCCCCACCGCGGTCTTCTGGGGGGGCCCTGGGGGAAACTGAGGAATGGGGTGGGCAGAGCCAGCCCGGCTCCCCCCCTCCCCTCTCCTGTGCCCTCCCTCCATTCCTTGTCTCCCCTCCTTTCTGCCTCCCTCCCCTCCCCCCTTTCCTTCGTTGTGGTGGCTGACAGTGGGTCCGGCCTGGGGGCCAGGTGAGAACTTTGCCAGAGCGAGACTGGCCCCGGCTTGCCCAGAGCGGGCTCCCCGCTTCCCACTGACTCAGACCGGTTGGACTGGTTCTCACTGGTCCCCACGGGGCCCACGCTCCATACTGCTTTGGCCTTGGTCCTGCTCGGAGATGGGGAGCCCCCAGTTCTCGGGGCTGAGACCCGTCCTCTGGCCCGGCCGCTTCTCTCGGTGGCTTGTTGGTCAGAAGAGGAGCGGGCAGAGTGATGGCCCCGCCCCCGCTCAAGTCTGCAGTGGCCCCCAAGGGCCCCCGGCCCCCATTACCCTGCTGGGCTCAGGAGAGCAGAGGCTAGGGGAGAGGAGCCTCCCTGCCCTGGGCCTCTTCCTCCTGGGCCTCCCCGCCCTGGGCCTCCTCCTCCTGGGCCTCCCCGCCCTGGGCCTCCTCCTCCTGGGCCTCCCTGCCCTGGGCCTCCCCTCCCTGGGCCTCCTCCTCCTGGGCCTCCCCGCCCTGGGCCGCCTCCCCCTGGGCTTTCTCAGCCTGGGTCCCCTTCTCTCCCTTCCATGTTCCGCGCCTGTCTCATCTCAGGACCGGGGACCATCCCAAGGTGGGGGACTGGGGGGGCGGGGCCAGCCGCTCCTGACCTCGAGGCTTCCCAACAAGCGCTTGGGGTGGGGGGCCGTGCTGGGGGGTAGGGCTGGGGAAGCCTGCAGGCCTTGGGTGGGGGGCCAGGCCCTCCCTCCCTCCTTCCCAAGGGATGTGCCCCGTCTCAGGGTGGGGGGCGTCTCCCTCCCCCCTCCCCTATCCTGTCCACCCCGTGACCTCTCCCCGGGCCGCCTCGGTCTGACGCTTCTTTCTTTTTGATTTGCAGCCTGAGAACTTGCAGAAGAATTGGCTTCGAGAATTCTACCAGGTAAGTGGAGGCTCAGCCTGAGCCCGGGATCCGCGGGGGGTGGGGGGCTTCCCCAGAGAGGGGTGGGCGCTGAGCCCCCCGCACAGGGCTGCTGGTGCTGGGCTGGGGGGGGGGCTGGGTCGGGCCCTGCCTTTGATTGGGCTTTTCTAGGGGGCTTTAAGGAGCCCCCCGGCCCGGGGCCAGAGCCTGAGCGGGGGACAGCGGGCCTGTGTGGGCCGGAGCCGCTCATGGCCTTGTTGGGGAAGCCTCTGGCTGAGCCTCGGGACGCTGTCCTAGCAGGTCATTGGGGGGTCCCTAGGTGGGCTGCGGTGCTCCGTCCTCGCCTCGGTCCTCGCCTCCATCCTTGTCCCCAGTTTTAATTTAGACCAAGAAGCTCAGGATGAGGGAGCCCAGGGACAGGGAGGCCCAGGATAGGGAGGCCCAGGATGGGGAGGCCCAGGATGGGGAGGCCCAGGATGGGGAGGCCCAGGATGAAGAGGCCCAGGATGGGGAGGCCCAGGATGGGGAGGCCCAGGATGGGGAGGCCCAGGATGAAGAGGCCCAGGATGGGGAGGCCCAGGATGGGGAGGCCCAGGGACGGGGAGGCCCAGGATGGGGAGGCCCAGGACGGGGAGGCCCAGGATGGGGAGGCCCAGGATGGGGAGGCCCAGGATGAGGAGGCCCGGGATGGGGAGGCCCAGGATGGGGAGGCCCAGGACGGGGAGGCCCAGGATGAAGAGGCCCGGGATGGGGAGGCCCGGGATGGGGAGGCCCGGGATGAAGAGGCCCGGGATGGGGAGGCCCAGGTTGAGGAGGCCCAGGATGGGGAGGCCCAGGATGGGGAGGCCCAGGATGAAGAGGCCCAGGATGGGGAGGCCCAGGATGGGGAGGCCCAGGATGAGGAGGCCCAGGATGGGGAGGCCCAGGATGAAGAGGCCCAGGATGGGGAGGCCCAGGATGGGGAGGCCCAGGATGGGGAGGCCCAGGTTGAGGAGGCTTGTCAGATTTTCAGCCTGTCACGGACTTGACCTAGCCGTGCTGTGCAGGGTCCACCCTGGGAGGGACGCCCCCGGAGCCGGGTATTTGGGTTTGTTTTCCCCCTCCCCCAGTGAAGCCAAGAAGAGACCCTTCCTCTGCTCGTGGGGGCTCGTGGGCGCTGACTGACATCTGGGGCGGCCTCCTCCTGCGCCACCCCCTCCCCCCACGGGGCTTTCTCTTTCTTCCCCTGGGGCTCTCCCTGTAGTGAGAGCTCCTTCGTTGGTCATGGGGAGATGGGGGGGCAGTGCCATCTTGGGCCCAGTCTGGGGTGTAGCCAGTTCATCTGGCAAATTCTCCAAAACTTGCCAAGCTCTGTCGGGAGCCAGGAGGCTGAGCCGGGCAGGGGAGCGGCTTCCAGGGGACCACAGGCATTTTACATAGGAGGAGACAGATGGGGGAAATAAGTGGGCTTGACCAGGGTCCCTCAGCTCACAGTCAGAGGCAGTATCTGACGGGTCAGTCCTGGGAGGACTGAGAGTGACCCAAGCCTGGAGTGCCGGGTGCCCGGCGGTCATGGAGAGCAGAGGCTGGAAACGAAGGGGCCCCGAGTGCGGGCTGGGGGGCCCGGGCCCAGAGTGGGAGCCGGCAGGCTCTGAGGGGCTCCGGGTGTGGGCAGCGAGTGAGAGCTGCCGTTGGGTAGTGGCGGAGGTCCCTCCCAGCTTGGTAGTCTCCCCCCTCATATTTCCGGGCCAGGCGCTGCATTGTATACAGTAGGCATCTTATAAATGCTTCTTCCTCACTTCTGTCCTCCTTTTGAGGTTACTGCCATCCCTGTCCTGACCCTCCACTTCTTTCCCCCACTCCCTCCCTCTCCCCTGTTCTCCTAAGATCCACCTCGTTGGGGGGCTTTGGCGATCCCCAGGTGGGTTTTCAGCATTTTCTCCAGCTCCCCATCTCCCATTGCCTGGCCTTTGTAGTGGCCGTCTCCCAGCCTAGTCTCTCATCCTTCTGCCTCAGGGCCCCCTCCCCATAACCCATACAGACTCCTTTGGCGGAGAGATATGCTCTTCGTGGGCCTGGCATACAGTAAGTGCTTAATAACTTCATGTGCAGGGCGGCCAGGTGGCGCAGGGCCCAGAGCACCAGCCCTGAAGACAGAAAGGACCCGAGTTCAAATGCTGCCATGTAACACTTGCTAGCCGTGTGACCTTGGACGGCCTTAGAGGATTATCTGTGGAGAGAGCAGGGGGAGAGTGCTGGAGCCGTTGCAGGGAGGCGGGCACAAGAGCTGGCCCAGCAGAATGTGCCCCGAGGGCCGAGACTTTATGTGAACGGGGCATCAGCCCAGGCCCTGTGGTTTGGGAACCTTCTCCAGCTGTGGTCAGGAGCTTGAGAAGAGGCCAGTGAATGGGCCCAATGCGGGCGGTTAGGAAAGGGGGAGCTTTGGAAACGCAGCTGTCTGTGGTCCATGAAAGGACCTGTCATGTTCCTAAAGAAAAAATGCCCCAGGGTCGCAGAGAGAAGGGAGGGGGGAGGGGGGGAGGAGAGAGAGAGAGAGAGAGACAGAGAGAGAGACAGAGAGAGAGAGAGAGAGAGAGAGAGAGAGAGAGAGAGAGAGAGAGAGAGAGAGAGAGACAGAGACAGAGACAGAGAGAGAGAGAGAGAGAGAGAGAGAGAGAGAGAGAGACAGAGAGAGAGAGACAGAGAGAGAGAGAGAGAGAGAGAGAGAGAGAGACAGAGAGAGAGAGAGACAGAGAGAGAGAGAGAGAGAGAGAGAGAGAGAGAGAGAGAGAGAGAGAGAGAGAGCGAGCACAGAGACAGGAGAGAAACAGAAAGAGTGAGTGTGAGCACAGGAGAGGCGAGCACTTGGCAAGTGTCCACAGAACTGCACTAAATAGGTCCTGGGAAGCCTAACCCAGCAGAACTGGGCCTCCCCCTGTCTGAAGGACCCATCACTATTTTGGAGAAGACGGCGTGTGCAAGAGGGCTCAGAAGGGGCTCGTGAGGCAGGAGTGGGAATGCCAGGAAGTGGTCAGTTCTCATGAGGTGAGGGGCTCAAAGGCCCTGGAGGTGGCCCCTGTGCAGAGGCCCTTCCCCACCCACATCCCTCCTTCCTGCCACCCTCCTAAAGAAGCCCAAGCTCCATCACCTGCAGCTCTGCTGTCCTCCCGGGGCTGCTGAGGGATCTTTTGTTATTTCCACCTGGATACCAGCTGCGGGTTTAGAGAGCTGCGCAATGTGGTCCCCTGCCCACCCTTTGAGGGAAGTGATTTTATTGTTCCTATTTTACAAACAAGGAAACGGAGGCTGAGACACTTTGTGGAGAGAGCAGAGGTTCGATGACTGACTAGGAAAGCTGGACAGAGGGAAAAGTCAAATCCAAGCCCAGGGCTTTGGCGGGGGGAGCCCAGGAGGAGTGAGCGGCGGCCCCACAGGCAGCTGGAGTGAATCAGAAAAGGACCGAGGTTTGGAGGGCGAGGTACAGCCTCAGCCTGGGGTGGGGTGCGGGGCCAGGTGAGAGCAGGGCTGAAGAAGGGGCATCACTGTTCAAAGGCCATAGAGGAAGCCTTGTGCAGATGAGCTCTAGGATAAATGGGAGATAAATGGGGCATCTCCCATAGGGGAGGCCTGGAATTTGGGGGATCAGAAGGAAGGAGACTCAACTAGAGTCCTGAAAAAAGTTTGCGAGAGTGGAGGTGTGGAGGGAGAGCTCATGGCCTGGGAGCTTCAGAGAGAAAGCCTGGAGAGATGGACACAGCTCGAGGAGCTGGGATCACGGAATTGGGAAGCTCTAGGGTACACGAGGGCTGGAAAGGCAGGAAGAGCGGATGAGAAAGGGTGTTGAAGGCCAAAGAGAACTTTTGTATTTAACCCCAGAGGTGACAGCGAGCCTCTGGAATTTATAGAGTATGTGGTGAGTGGAGGCTGTACTGCAGTCAGGGAGACCCAGGGGGCCCTTCTCCCCAGGTGATGAGGACTTGTCTCAGGGTGGGGGTGGGGTCAGAGAAGAGAGGGAGTCTTGGTGGAAAGAGTCTGCAAAGGTGAAACCAACTAGAGATGTTACAAAGGTGAAACGAATCAGGGATGTTACAGAGGTGAAATGGACCAGGGGTGCAATGGACCAGGGGTGTTGTAGAGGTGAAATGGATCAGGGGTGTTACAGAGGTGAAATGGACCAGGGATCCTGCAGAGGTGAAATGGAACAGGGATGTTACAGAGGTGAAATGGATCAGGGATGTTACAGAGGTGAAATGGACCAGGGGTGCAATGGACCAGGGGTGTTGTAGAGGTGAAATGGATCAGGGGTGTTACAGAGGTGAAATGGACCAGGGATGCTGCAGAGGTGAAATGGATCAGGGATGTTACAGAGGTGAAATGGATCAGGGATGTTACAGAGGTGAAATGGATCAGGAATGTTACAGAGGTGAAATGGACCCAGATGCTGCAGAGGTGAAATGGACAAGGGATGCTACAGAGGTGAAACTGACCAGAGATGTTACAGAGGTGCCATAGATCAGGGATGTTACAGAGGTGAAATGGACCAGGGATGTTACAGAGGTGAAATGGACCAGGGATGTTAGAGGTGAAATAGACCAGGGATGTTACAGAGGTGAAACTGACCAGAGATGCAGAGGTGCAATAGATCAGGGATGCTGCAAAAGTGAATTGGACCAGGAATGTTACAGAGGTGAAAACTGATCAGAGATGATAAGAGGTGAAATGGACAGATCAGAGAGGGTCAGGAAGACACCTAGCTTACAAGCCTTTTCCCCTCATTCTCCCTTCCTATTGAGCAGGGCCTGGACTCAGGAGGACCTTAGACACCTACTAGCTGTGTTACCCTAGATAAATCATTTCACCCCAAGCAGCTTCAGTTTCAATAATGGCATCTACAAACCAGCATTGTTATGAGGAACAAATGAGAATGTAAAGTTTCTTGCATAGTACCTGGCACATCCCAGGAATTAGCTCCATGTTTCTTTCTTTTTTCCTCTTCCTTCCCCTCTTCCCTTAAGTACAGAAGGCAGGGAGGCTCTCCTTTCCTCTCCTCCTGTCCTTTCTTCCCCTTCCTCTTCCTCTTCCCCTTCTCCTTTTCTTTCTCTCTCCTAAGTTAATTAATTAAAGCCTTTTATTTTCAAAGCATATTCATAGGTAATTTTCAACATTCATCCTTGGAAAATCTTGCATTCCAAATTTTTTCCCTCCTTTTCCCCTGCCCCCTCCCTTAGATGGCAAGTAATCCAATATATGTTGAATATGTTCAATTCTTCTATACGTGTTTCCACAAATATCATGCTGCACAAGAAAAATCAGATCAAAAAGGAAAAAAATGAGAAAGAAAACAAAACAAAAGTGAACAACAATAAAAGAAAATACTATGTTGTGATCCACACTCAGTCCCCACAGTCTCTCTCTGGGTGTAGATAGCTCTCTCCATCACAAGACCATTGTAACTGCTCAGAACCATCTCATTATTGGAGACAGCCCCTTGCATCAGAGTTGATCACCATATAATCTTCTTGTTGCCGGGTACAATGATCTCCTGGTTCTGCTCATTTCACTCAGCCTCAGTTCCTGTCAGTCTCTCCGGGCCTCTCTGAAATCAGCCTGTTGGTCATTTCTTATAGAACAATAATATTCCATAATATTAATATACTACGCTTCAGCCATTCTCCAGCTGGGGGGCATCCACTTACTTTCTAGCTTTTTCTCTACATCTGGCTAATTACTGACCAGTCACTCAAGAAGCATTTATTAAGCACTTTCTATCTGCCAGGAACTGGTTAAGAGCTCAGGAGATGAGGAAAAGCTCTTGTCCCTGGCCACGAGGAGCTCCCAGTTTGATTCAGGAGACACCAGGCACCCAATTCTGCTTGGATAGGACCAGTGGGTATTGGTCAGTAGAGGAGAGGCCAAGGTGAGGGGGAAGGGGCCAGTGGTCTGCTTCTTTAGGACTTTGGCTGACTGAACGTCACCGGGTGTGGGGAGCAGGGTGGTGATATTAGAATTTAAATTCTAGAAGGACGGTCCCAAGACAAGGGAGGCAGCCCGGCCCACGACGGCCCCGAAGGGCAGAAGCCACGGCATTTTGGGTCACAGGGCTCTCAGAGCTCTCGGGCATCTTATCCCAGATCCTAGGGCTTAGTCAGATCACTTGCTCATTGTGCCGCAGGTTGTGAGTCTCGGGGGCCTCCAGATCCCTGGCAGGAAGGGATCTGAAGCCGGGTTGCAGGGGCCAGACTGGACTGCTTGCCTTGGGGTGTGCTCTCCGGGCTGATTTACCATGACCTCTCCCAGGGAGGCTGCTGCCTTTCAGCCGCGGGGGAGTTTCCAAGGGAGACCTGCTGGCCCCTTGATCAGCAGGCTAGGAGCCGGAGTCTGGCTTGGCCCGGGCGGCTGCTGAGGGCCCTTTGGACTCTGTGCGAGGGCCGACCTTTTGCCAGCGCCCGACATCCAGGCGAGGTGTGGCCCGGGCATGTGGCGGCCTACAACGTGGGCTGGGGCCACGGGGGGGGGGGGGGGGGGGGTCCTGCTTTCGGGAGTCGGGTCGCTCCTCAGGCGGGCGGGCTGGGATTTTCCATGGACGCCGACTGGGATTCCCTCGGCTTTTTCCTGCCTGGCCCTGACAGTTGGTTGACCTTCAGGCCGTGGGGGGAGAGGAGGGGCCTTCGCACGTTTGTTTGCCTTGGCCAGCGCTCTGGTCCCATTTCTGAAGTTTGATTAATTCCTTATTGTTTGTGTGTCAGGGAGTATCTGCCCGGGGCCTCAGACATTTCCAACACGGGTGGGTATTTCAGCCTCTCTTGAAAAAAGTTATTATTAAACCATAAAAAAAGCCTCCCCGGGAGGCCCCGTGTGGGAAGGCTCGGGGCCATGTTTCCATCAGCGCCACTGGCAGGAGGCTGTATTTTTAGCCTCTTCGGAGCAAGGGCGGCCTTCGCTGCCTTGTTTGGTTGGGTAGCGCCGGAGGGACGCTGCCTTCCTGCTCCCCGTGAGGGGGCCGAGCCAGACTTTCCAGCTCGCCAGGACGTCACAGAGAGAGCCCCGGGTCTGCTGGTCTCTGCCCCCCCCCCCCCCCATGGATCGGGCCACTGCCTCATGCCCAGTGGGAGCAGGAGCGAGCCTGAGCGGGGCCAGGGAGCCGTGGTGGCTCCCCAAGCCAGAGCAGGGCCCCGGCAAAGGCTGTGGAAGTCCGGTGGGCCTCTAGCTTGGGAAGGAAGGGCTGGGAAGGCTGATGGTGAGCTGACCTGGGCTTGGAGGGGGCTTGGAGATCGTGGAGGTCAGCCCCTCTCTTTACAGATTTAGAAGCTGAGGTGATTTCCCCAAAGCTTCTCAGCTCTTAAGTAGCAGAACAGGGGGTGAAGAACCCCCAGCCTGAGCCCTGCCCCTCCCCCTGTGTCACCAGCTGGCTCTGGGAGTCGGGAGTCGCGGGGCGGTTCAGGTGGGGGGCCTGTTGTTCCAATTCAGAATCAAGGAAGCCCAGTCCTTGCACACGTAGCTGTGGATGCTGCCTCGGTGGTTCCCTGGAGCCCCCCTCGGGGTCCCAGCACGGGAGGGCCCAGACCGCCCGGCCCCGGCCCTTTGGAGGCTCGTCCTAGGGCAGGTCCCATTGAGGTCTCCCCTGAACTGTGGGGTCATGGCTGGGCGAGGTCACTAATGGGACCCCGGCCCGGGACAGCTTGTTGGGTGAGGGCCTCAGTCCCCGGTGAGACCCTGGTGGTCCCGGAGGCCGAGCAGCCCCTGGCCCTCAGGGGAGCTCTTCTTCCCTTTGCCCTCCTCAGCCTCTTTGCAGCTTTGCCCCATTGACCCCAGGTCCCTCCTGGGGCCAGACAGCAGCCCCAGAGCGGCTCTCGTGTGCCCGCCGGCCCTCTGGCTCACTGGGTCCTTGGGCAGCGCTGGCGCCGAGCTTTTCCGCAGTAGCTCGGATGCCCTCCTTACCCTGTTCACTTTCTTTGGCCCTGGAGGGGCGACCAGAAGCTCGGTGAGGGCCTTTTCCAGTGTGGCAGAGGCAGCAGCGGTCCCAGAACTTTGCTGTGCCCGGCTGGGGATGGGCCAGTGGTCCCGGGCCAGGGCTGCTCTCCCACCGGACACACCGCCTCTGCGGCACTCCCTGGAGGGGGAGCAGCTGGTGGTCTCCGACCGGGGCTGGGCCCCAAGTGAGCCTCAGCAGGCTGAGATGGAGGAAAGCAGCATTTTGTGGCAAGTTCTTTACAAATATCACCTCACTTGATCCCCACCTTGGGGGGCTGAGCTCTTGATGTTCCCATTTTACTGTGGGGGTAGACTGAGACCCAGAAAGATTCAGGGACTTGCCCTGGATCTTCCAGTTAGTGAGTGTGTGAGGTCAGATTTGAACTCAGGCCTCCCCTCCCTTCCTCCCCCCCTTCTCTCTGTCCCGCCCCTCCCCCCTTTTCCTCCCTTCCTTTCCCTGCTGTCCCGTCCTCCTCAGAGGCAAACAGCCAGGGCTCAGGCTTTTCCTCTGGCCTTTCTCCATCCCCTCTGAGGCAGGGCAGGCTCTGCCCGGCGCTGAGGATGGATCAGGGACTGTGAGGCCGTGGGGGAGAGCTGGGGAGAGGGGGGATAGCAGTGCCCGGCAAGCGCGCCGCCCCGGAGCCGAGGCTCAGGCCGAGGGAGGCCCAGAGGGTCTCTTAGTGTGCGACGCCCCACCCTTCACGTCATCTTTAAGAAATAGTCTACATGAACAAAACAGGCGGCCCCCCTTCCCCCAAGTCCCGACCCCTTCGGAAAGCTGAAGTCTCCCATCTAAGTTGTGGCACAATTCCCCCATTCTAACTTTGTTTCTAGAGGAAGAGGGTGGGTGGGAGCCTCTCCGTTACCACCCGCCGCTTGAGCGGGCGCCCTTCCCCTCTTGTGCCCGTTCTGGACCAGCTGGGGCACACTGAGGTGGCGGGGCCGCTCCCTCCATGGCTTCCCACCTTGGAAGGCGGGATTTCCCTCGTCTCTTTTGCTTCATGCTCACAGCAGGACACAAATTTCCATTTTCGGTGGGTGGGCCCCGAGCCTCTGTCGGGAGCCTGGGCGCCAGACACGGGAGGGGGCCGGCTGTCCGGACCGTGTCTACGGGCACCAGATGAGGCCTGTGGGATGTGGGCCGTCAGGGAGGCTGAGAAGGGGAGACTTTCAGGGAGGCTGAGAAGGGGAGGCTTTTAGAGCTCCCCCCGTTGTTAGTAGAAGTGGTTTGTAAATTCTTCCGGTTGTGCTCATGCTGCTCTGCCCTGCACTGGCCACATGTGTCTGTCCGGGCTTCTTGGGGCCCTTTCTGCGTGCCAGCTGTGGGCACATGTGTGCCAGCTGCTGGCACACTGGCGGATCCGCCGCCTTCAGGCGCCGTGAGTCTTCCAGCCGTGGAGAGGAACTTGCTTTGATTCCAAGTATCTGCTGCAACCAGAAGTGTTGCTGGGAATATTTTTGTGCGTCTCGATCATTTCTGTGGCATTTTGTGTTATAAAAGGATGAATGGGTGATGAAAGAGCATTTAATAAATATTTATAGCATCCAAAGCACTGGGATTAAGTAGAAAAGGAAGACGGTTCTCACTTTAGAGCGCTCCCATACTAAGCAAAGAACTGGCGCGAGGGCTGGCAGCTTCAGGTCAGCTGGAAAGGCCCCGTGGACCCTGGACATAATTTTTAATGGCATTTATGTGGATGAAAGCATAGATAGTACTGATGTGGCACAGTTTAGAAAGGGTTGGCTCAGAGAAGAAATAACCTCAGTGGGGTCTCCACAGCTCCACCAACAATGCATGAGTGTGATTGTCCTCCCACAGTCCCTGCCTCTCTATTGGCAGCCGCGGGAACGGAGTTTTATTTGATCTGTTTTGATTTTTAGAAAGCTCTCTTTGGGGGACTTGATTTGTTTCATCCTCTCCTATAATTCTGGGGTCCTGGCTATTCGGCCAAATTTGTCATTCCGAGAGAGGGAACAGGCTTCCCACGCTGCTCCTTTTTGGAGTCGAGGGCTTGTCAGTGTGGAGACGGCCCAGAACCTCCCAGGCCCATGTGGCATTTTAGGCTGGGATCCCACTGGCTGGGAGAGAGCAGGTCATTAGCAGGGATGGCAACATGAGTGAAGAGCAGGAGGAAACAAGTGAACCAAAATGTTACCTCCAAGAAAGGAGACACTTTCCCTTCCACCCTCCCTGACATCAGAGGAACAGCACGATTCCCTCCCTCTGTCCCCCTCCCCCTTCCTTGCCCTCCCCTCTTCACCCTTTCCCTTCTTTCTTTCTTTTTCTTTCCCTTCTTTCTCTTTCTTTCTTTCTTTCTTTTTTTTTCTTTCTTTTTTCTTTCTTTCTTTCTTTCTTTCTTTCTTTCTTTCTTTCTTTCTTTCTTTCTTTCTTTCTTTCTTTCTCTCTTTCTCTTTCTCTTTTTCTCTTTCTCTCTCTTTCTTTCCCTCTCTCCCTACTTCTCTCTCTGTCCTTCCTTCCTTCCTTCCTTCCTTCCTTCCTTCCTTCCTTCCTTCCTTCCTTCCTTCCTTCCTTCCTTCCTTCCTTCCTTCCTTCCTTCCTTCCTTCCTTCCTTCCTTCCCTCCTTCCCTCCTTCCCTCCCTCCCTCCCTCTCTCCTTTCCTTCCTCCCTCTTTTCCTTTTTACTTTTTCCTTTTTGCCTCTTTCTTCTTTCTGAATTCTCTGTTGTAAGGGATAGCTCTATTCCAGAAGGAAAGGCGACAAAGGGAAATCTGGGAAGGATGAAGACCAAAGATAACAATTAAATTTTGTAAAAAATACTTTTCCTTGAACACAGACATCAAATGACTTATTTGCGGTCATGGGGAAAGTGCTTGAATCCACATTCCTCTGACTTGGGGGGACCCTCTGCTCTCTCTGCCACAGGGCCCAGCATGCAGAAGGTGCCCAATAACTGCTCCGGTCATCCACCCCCTCCGATCATTGTGCCTCGGGTGTGCCCAGGGCCCAGGACAGTGCCTGGCATGCAGAAGGTGCCCAATAATTGCTGCTGTGGGTGTGCGTTGTTGTTCATCCCTCCCATGTCCGCGTGTTGCGCCACTGCTTCCAGAACAGAGTTCTCCTGGGGTCTCCCCACCAGGCCGGAGACAGAAGTTTCTCTCCTTCATTTTCCGGGAGGTGACACGGGGCTGACGGGCGGGAGTCATCCCCCTGCCTCGGCCGCCCCCTCTGGCCGATGGCCCGGCTCCCTTCCCCGTTTCTGCTTTGGAGAAGAAGCAGACTGAGCTAGGCCGGCCCGCTTTCTGAGCCCGGCTGGTGTTTTGGGGGCCCCTGCCTTTGGGGGAGCTGGGCCCTCCCCAGGGCATTCCCCGTCCTCGGCGCTCGGAGCTCCCCGGGCCCGGGCGGCCTGCTTTGCTGCGCCCGTGGCGGGGCTGGCTGGGCTCTGCTCAGAGCTGGGCCCCAGCCAGGCCTGCCAGTGATGTCATGGAAACTGCGGCATCCTGTGTGGAGAGAGCTGGCTGCCCACAGAGCTGGCGCCGGGCCACCCTCCGTGTGGCAGGACTGGGCGGGCCCGGCCGGGAGCACGCCCCCAGATCCTGGTGTTTGGTGAGGGAGGCGGCGTTCGTCCGGCCTGTGGGAGGGGGCACGGCACTCCGGTCCTGTCTGAGGGGCCTGCCGGCCAGGGCAAAGCTGCTCACGGTCAGCGTCTGCCCCTGAGGGTGCCAGGGCTTCTCTGGGCCAGAGAAAGGCCTCCAGGAGCCTGAGGAAGGAAGGCTCTCAGCCTGTGGAGAATGGGAAAGGGCCTGGGCTGTGTCCGGGACGGGGGCGCCCGGGAGGGGTCTGCAGGGGTCCCTCCGCCTCCTGCGGCTGCCAGAAGGGGGATGGAGGGGGCGCTCTCCGCTGTGTCTTCTTCATGAATATGAAGGCCCGGCTCAGCCCGGTGCTTCTCCGCTGATGCGGAGGGGCGGCCCCCCCCCCCCCCCCGCAGGGGGCTCCACCCACACCTGCCCAGGCGGGGAAGAGGCGGCCAGGGAAGGGTCTTGTTGCCCCCCCCCTCCTGAGCCAGCCCTGGAGTCGCGCACACACACGTGCGCACACACATGTACACATGTACACACGCACACATGCACGCACACACGCACACATGCACACGCACATGTACACACACTCATGCACGCACGCGTGCACACGCACACACACGCACACGCACACATGCACGCACAGCTCTTCCGAAGAGCTTTTCCTGACCAAGGGGGTGCATGTGCTTTGCCCGGTAGCGTCACATTCGCGCCGCTGGGACAGAGCCGTGCGTGCAGACACGCGGCTCGGAGCAGGAAGACGGACGTGTGCTGTGAGGGCAGCCTGTGTGCTCCATGTGTGCGCGCGCACGAGGTGCGTGGGCGGCTGTTGGGCACACGATGCATTGCCCGGCGCTGTGGGGCTCGTGTGCCATCTGGCAGCGGCTGCGGGGGGCGCTCGCCCACCCCCGGCCTCGCGGTCCTGAGTCCAAAGCAGCAGCTCCCCCAGGATGTTGGCGGAGGGAGGGGGGGCAGGAGTTGCCCCTCCAGGCCCACGGGCTCTCCCGGAGCCCAGAGCGCCTGTAGGCCGAGCCGGGACAAGGAGCCCCGTGCCGCAGCCCCCGGCCAGGCCCTCGGGTTCTCGGCCTGCCTGCCTCGGGATTGCTCGCCCCCCCCCAGGGCTTTTCAGAGGGGGGAGGGGACGCAGCTTCTGCCGCCAGGTCACGCCCTCCTGTGGGCCCCTGGCGGCGGAGCCCGCACCTTTGTGCTTCTCCCGCCCTTGTCATCCCTCTCTCCCGCCCTCACTACTTGTGCCTCAGAGCCCGGGGAGCCCCCCTCCCCCTCCCACGGGGACCTCTCTTCCCTCCTCGTGCCCCCCAGCCCGCAGGCAGCCTGTGGCCCTTTCCAGGGAAATTCTTTGGAACCCTTAAAATGCATCGGATTATTAGAGGGAGCCAGTTTCCATAGAAATACAGGCATGAACAAAGAGCCGCGGACCCCAGCTAGGAGCCCCTGCTCCAGTCCCTTCTCTGCCCTCCGGAATCATCTCCCGAAGCCCCCCGGCCTCCTGCTCGGCCTTTCCCAGGCTCCTTTGCTTTAAGCCTCCCCGAGGCCCGGATCCCTTGCATTTGCTCTGGGGAAGGGGCCTCCAGGCTGGCTTGGAACTTTCCCTGAAGTTTAGCCCGGGCCTCCTCTTGGGGAGCACTCCCCCCCAGCCGTGTCCATTTACTGATCTGGGTGCCTCCCCCCAAGCTCTTTGAGCCCAGGGCATCTCCCTTTGTTTTCTGTGCCCTGGGGGGGGAGCTCCCCCTCCGGAACCGGGCATCCTGCTCCGGGCCTTCCCAGCAGCCACTTCCCTGCGGCCCAGGAAGAAGAGAAAGGCCTTCCCCCAGGAGCCCCAGGTCCCCATGGCTGGCTGTAGCCCAGGGGCCCTGAGCCCGGGCTGGTGGGGAGACCTCCAGGGCGGGGCTGGGGCTGCAGGGGGGGGGGGGAACCTCCAGGGCGGGGCTGGGGGAGACCTCCAGGGCGGGGCTGGGCTGGGAGGGGGGAACCTCCAGGGCGGGGCTGGGCTGGGAGAGGAGACCTCCAGGGCGGGGCTGGGGCTAGGGGGGCCTCCCAGGGCTGGAGTCCTTGGGGGGGCCATGTACTTCGGGGTATGCAAAGACCACTTTGGCAAAAGGGATGCAAAGCCCCTGGGTTTTCTTGGGTACAGCGAGCCTTGGGACAGAAATAGGGGAGCCGGGGACTCGCTGTCCAGCCCCATATTGCGCCCCCTGCTCCCTCTTGCAGGGCTGCAGAGCTGAGGCGGCCCCCCCCTGGGAGCAGGGTGAGGGCGGCTTCCAGGGGCATCGTCCTTCCTGTGCCCCCCCCCCCCCGCCCGCACAGAGGGCCCCCCCCCCCCCCCCCCCCCCCCCCCCCCCCCGGGCCCCCGCTGTCCCGGCGCCTCTGTCTGCTAGCTGTAGAAGGGGCCGGCCCCGCTGGGCTGTCTCCAACCTCTGGGAGTGGGGGGGCTCCTGGAGGTGGCCTCGGGGCATCCACCTGTGTCCTTGGGGGGTCCCCCCCACTGTCGGGGACCAGGGTGGCGGGAGCATCCGGTGACAAGCTCTCAGGGCTTGCTTCTCTTTGGGGGGCCAGCAGCTTCCCCCCCTCCCCCAGCAGAAGCCTGCCTGTAGCAGACCGGGGGCGGCTCTCCACTGGCCTGAGCTAGTCCCTGAGCTGTCTGTGTCCCTGCCAGTGATTTCCCCTTCCCAGAACCCTCCCCTCTCTTTGGCCTTCGGGGCATGGAGATTCTAAGGCTGGGGAGGATGGGGGGGGGGCAGGGGGGGAGGGGCTCCTTACCTCAGCACCCCTGCTTTTCTTGCCTTGTCCCTGCTGTGCCCCTGGCTCTCCCTGGGGCAGAGAGCACCCGAGGGTCTCTCCTGGGGGGGGGCGCTTTTCCTGGGCCTCCCTCTCTCTGCTGCAGGTCTTGCTGCAGGTGGGCTGGGGTGCAGACACGGGAGGAGGGCCAGGCCCTTGCTGTGGGACACAGCCAGTGTAGAGCAAACCTGGAGTCAGAAGGGCCTGAGTTCAAATCCAGCCTCAGACATTTACTACTGTGTGACCCTGGCTGGGTCGCATCACCTCTCTCAGCCTTAGTTTCCTCATCTGTAAAATGGGTTGATACTAACCCAAAGTGCCTCCTGTGAGACCCCGAAGCCCTCTGGGAGCACTGGGTGAATGCACACCCTTGGCAGCTGCTTCTCTGGGTGTGGAGGGGATTCAAACTCAGGTTCTGCCTCCTGGGAAAGCCCGGGGATGCCAGGATTGGGGGGCGCTGGACACGGGAGGGGAGAGGGCAGCGAGCGGGAGAGTCGGGGAGGGGGCCAGGAAGCTCAGGGGCCTCCACTAAGGAAGAAGTGACTGGCAGCTAGGCGGTGACCTCACAGGCATCCCCCACGTGGGATCTGGGGCCCTTAACCCCATTTTGCGGATGAGAAAATCAAAGTTTGGCACGCTGAAATGCTTTCTCCCGGGTCACGCTGCCAGTGAGTGCGAGGCTTGAGCCTCAAGTGAATGGCTGTGCCATGTGCCCTCTCCGGAAAGCTAGGTGGGGACAGGAGGATGTGGGCGCGCCCCGCCCCCTCGGGACCCCTTTCTTTCCAAGTCTCTGTAGCCAGATTCCTCGGCTGGCGTTTCTCTGGTTCTTTGTGCTTTTGTGGCAGTGGTGGCGGTGGGGGGCTGGTGGGGAGGGGGGGCTGCACGGCATTGTGGGTAATTAGGGTCTGCACCACCCCACCCCACCCCAATATTCTTCTGCTTCTTAGCATCCAAGCCTGCTGACTCCAGTGCAGGAGGGCCTGTCCTGGACAATCTAAAATGTCTCCTAAGCCACCGAGGAGAACGAGACCGTCCAGGGGCACTTGAGTCCTGGGGGGCGCCTGGGCAGGAAGCACTGGGGTGGGGGCAGGGAAGGAGCCGACCCAGATCTGTGTCTGCTCCTCAGGGACCGGCCGCATTTTAGACAAACCCCTGCAGGGAACAGCATGAAGGCCATCGGGATCCGGGTCATTGGGATCTGGGCCATCAGGATCCGGGTCATTGGGATCTGGGCTGTGAGGATCCAGGCCATCAGGATCCGGGCCATTGGGATCCGGGCCATCGGGATTTGGGTTGAGCACTCAGAATTCAGGGCGGGCTTTGTCCCTTCTGTCTCTCTGTTGGGATGGCTGCTAACCCCAGGGACACGGGGAGCACCTGGAAGGCGGGACTGTGAGGTCGGGGTCTGTGCATTTCTGGGGCCTCCCTCTTAGGCCCGGAACGCGGATGGCCAGCTCCATTTGGGGAGCACGAATCAGCAGCAACCAGGAGCCGGGTTCTGGGTTAGGCCCGGGGATCCAGACTCAAGGACCCAAACAGTCCTAGAACAGATGGGATGGAGGACAGCCTCTGTGAGCAAGTAAATACCAGAACCCAGCGCGATTTCTGGCAGGAGAGAGCAGGGAGGCGGCTTGGAGGAGGTGGGTCCTGAGCCGCGCCGAAGGAAGCTGGAGACCTTGGAGGTGGGAGCGGGAGCCGGGCCTGGCCAGTCCTGTGAAGGGCACAGACTGACTGGAGAGGCGGGCAGGAGCCTCTGGGCGCAGAGGCGAGTGGGAACTCTGGAAGTCAAGCAGAGCGGGCCAAAAGGGGCTGCTGTGGAGGAGACCCGGAACCCTGGAGCCAACCGGGGAGAGGGAGCTGAGAGGGGCGGAGGCCGGCCCACGGCCGGGTCTCGGTGTTTGTGGATCGGGCCTCCGGGGTCCATCCCAGGATGGAGACTGGAGGCCGGCTTCCTATAGCCTGCCAGAGGCTCGCGGTGGCGCCACGGGCGTGCCCCCAGACACAGAGACGGGAGCCGGGGCCACATTTCTTGTCCCTTGGGGCCTCTGCGGCCGTCCTGGGTTATCACTAGGGCTGCGGGCAGACCGACCGTCGGACTTGGGATCAGATGGGCCTGGGCTGCTGGGCTGAGGGAGACGGCAGGGATCCCCCAAACTCGCCAGGCGCAGTGGCCGTATAGGAGTCCCAGTGCCGTGCTGGTCCCTGGGTGCTCGAGCTCCCTCTCGGGGGAGCGGAGGCAGAGCTGTGTGCGTGAATCTTGTGCCTTGGAGCATTTGCCCGTGCCGCCACCAGCAGCCTCGGTCCTGCTGGTCCCGAAGAGGCAGCTGGCTCTGCAGGGCCACGTCCTGAGCTCCAGGCCCCCCGCAGGGGCTGGCCTGTTGGGGGGGGGTGACCCTCAGCTTCCTCATCTGTAACGTTGGGGGTGCCTTCCTCGGGGGCGGGTGCTTTATAAAGCTTGCCCCGGCTAAAGCAGTCAGAGGTCTGGCCGGCCCTGGGGAAGGGTTATAGGGTGGCCACAGGGCAGGGCTGAGAGCTTGTGGCCTCCCGGGCCGGTTAGCCTCCGGCCTGAGGGCAGCGGCCAGCCGACTATTTTTAGTCCTTCTCATGTGATGGAAAAGTCTTGGACCTAGGCGGGAACGTGAACATTTGCAAGGCAGTCGATGCTGCCGGGCCCCCTTGGAGCTCAGTGGGCCCAGGTCCGGCTAAGAAAGGACCAGGGACCTTCCCAGAGCTTCTCTGAGAGGGACCAGGCCTGTTCTGCTGACCCTCACCCAGCGCTCACAGCGCGCCTCCTCCTCGCACGTGGTCCTTGGTTCCCTCAGGAAGCCATGATCAGAAGCCCACTGGGCTGGGGGTCCCCGCGAGGCTGGGGGTCCCTGTGAGGCTGGGCCTCCCCGCGAGGCTGGGGTTCCCCATGGGACTGGGCTGCTTCTCTGGTTTGGAAGGGTTTTCTGCGATTCATGCACAAAGGCTTGGAAAGGGGCCGTGAAGGCCTCGGGCTTCTGGTCACTCTCCGGCTCTCCTTCCTCAGAGCCTCATCTTCCCCAGCCACGTTTCCTTTGGGAGTGCCCTGGGACGGGCTGGCACTGATTTGGCCTTCGACTTCGGGGCTCTCCCACACCCTCGTCGCCTCCTCCTTTTGTGGCCCTTCCCTCTGGCACTTGCTTTTTGTTCCCCATGTGTCCAGGGAAAGGCCACATGACCTTTCTGGGCCCCCATTTCCCCACGTAGACTCCATCTTCCACGCCATGGCCGGCGAGGGGTCCCGGGCTCTCCTTGAAGCTCCCTGTTGTAGCTGGGGCTTTCCTGGGCCTCCTTCCCCCCTGGCTGCCGCCCTTCAAGGTGGTGTCCCCCGAGCCCAGCATGACGGGCACACACTGGGGAGCTTACATTGGTTGTAGGTGGCCCCGCCACTCCAGACGCCCGGCTCCTTGGCTGGGCTCATCTGCTTGGGCGCGATCGTGTGGCGGGTCTAGATTCAGGGTCGTCGGCCCGTCCCAGGTCAGGTTCTGACGGTCGTGTCCTCGCTTTTCCAGATCGTGCACACGCACAAGCCGCACTTCATGGCCCTCCACTGCCAGGAGTTTGGCGGAAAGAACTACGAGGCGTCCATGTCCCACGTCGACAAATTTGTCAAGTAAGTAGCTGGGGGCTGAGACCTCAAGTGGGAATCCTTGGTGTAAGGGGGGAGTCCAATAGTCACAAGTCTGCTTTTCAGGGCCCGGCTGGCAGACGCCCGCCCCTCTATATCAGGCAGACCCCCTCTATATCCCAGTCAGCAGAAATCCCCCGCCTGGGGCCCAGTCAGACCCCCCCCCGCATATTCCAGCCAGCAGAGGACCCTCCTCTCCTCAGGGCTGGCCTCCTGGGGACCTTCCTGCCCCTAGAGGGATGGGGCCAGTTCAGGTACCAGAGAGATGATGTGGCAAGCACTTGGCCGGCCTGGATACCCTCCTCGTCCTCACATTGCTCACCCCACCGTAGCCTGACTCCGTCTCGGAGCAGCACTGAGGGACACGTCTCCTCTTTCACCCTCTCCACTTCAGACAAACCAAGCCAGGCGTGGGCACCTTCCGGCGGGTGTGTCAGCCCTTGAGGCCAGCCCTCCCTTCTGCCAGGGGGCGCCTGTGGGATCTGAGGGTGGTGATCCGGGCTGCACAGCCAGGACCGACCTCCCTAACGGCATTAGTGGCTCATGCGCTTTCTGGGAAAGGAGGGGTTTCTTGGTGAGAGCCACGTCTTCGGGGACCTTGTTCTCCATCTTGTGGTCTGGGGAGCTGGACCCGTTCCCAGTGTGGCTGCCCATACCCTAGGGTGGTGGCCGGCAGGGTGTGGTGAGCAGCAGCTGCAGCTGTGGGGCCACGCTGACCTGACCAGGTGTCAGCTTGTCTGGTCGGAAGGGGAGTATGGGCCAGGCTTGCCCACAATCCCTGCAGGTCTCTTGATGGGGGTCATTCTCACCTTTTGTACCCTTCAGGTAGGGGCATTTTTTTCTCTGGTCCAAAGCTCCAGGCAGATTTTCTAGGCTCAGGGTCCATGCTCTGCCCCCCTCCTTCAGCAGGCACGGAGCAGGTCCCTGTAGCAACTTGTGTCTTGTGGCTGCTTTAGGAGGCAAGCCCAACAATCTCTTGTTTATGACTTATTTGAAAAAATTTTATTTCATTTTGAGTGCCAAATTCTATCCCTCTCTCACTTTCCTCCTTCCTCCCCCAAAAGGGTGAGCAATCAAGGGTTTTAGAGCCATTTATTTAGGCTTGCTCTCCAGAATATTTGGATGAGTTCACAACTCCACCAACAGTACATTAGGATCTCACTTTTCCCACATCTCGGTCCACATCCAACATTTTCCTTTTTTGTCATATTTTTGGACACTTAGCTGTCAGATTGCCCTCATTTGCATTTCTCTGATCGGTAGTGATTTAGAATCTTTTTTTATATGAGTATAGTTTTGATTTTTTTGTCTGAAAACTTTCTGTTCATGTTCTTTGACCATTTATCAGTTGGGGAATGACTTGTATTTTTGTAAATCTGACTCAGTTCTCTCTATTTTAAAGAAACGAGACCTTTATTAGAAATAATTGTTGCAGAGAACTGTATAAATATGTACATATATATTGTATTTAAGATATACTTTAACATGTTTCCAACATGTATGGGACTGCCTGCCATCTAGGGGAGGGGGTGGAGGGAGGGAGAGGAAAAGTTGGAACAGAAGTGATTGCAAGGGACAATGCTGAAAAATTACCCAGGCATATGTTCTGTCTATAACAACAACAAAAAATTCCAGGGCTACCAAAACAGAAAAGAAAGAAAGAAAGAATTGTTGCAAATTTTCTGCCCCCCCCCACAATTCTGCTTTCTTTATAATTTTGGTTGTACAAGTTTTCTTTCTATAAAACTTTTTTGATTTAATATCATCAAAATGATCTATTTTACATTTTGTAATGCGCTCTCTCTCTTCTTTGGTCCTAAATTCTTCCTTTATCCATGAATCCAACAGATAAAGTGTTCTGGATTCTCTTAATTTATCGAATCACCCTTTATGAAACTCATTTAAAAATTTTTTTGAGTTTCAAATTCTCTCCCTCCCTTCTAAATCTCTCCACTCACTGAGAAAGCAACTACTTTCATTTCTGGTACACATGTAGGGTCATGCAGAACATGTTTCCATATTTGCCATGTTGCAAAAGAATTCATGCATGTGCACACATACGCACCTCCTCCAATAAAAATACAGTAAGTAAAGGTTTGCTTCAACATGCATTAAGACTGTAATTCTTTCTAGCACTGCTGTATCAAAGGGTCTGCACCGTTTTATAGCCCTTGGCCGTGGTTCCAAATTGCTCTCCAGAATGGTTGAATTTGTTCACAACTCTACCAACAGTGCATTAATGTCCCAGTTTTTTCACATCCCCTCCAATATTTGTCAATTTTCTTTTCTGACATATTAGTCTATCTGATAGGTATGAGACAGAATCTTAAAATTGTCTTTATTTACATTTATTTACATTTCTCCGATCAATAGTAATTTAGGGCAAATTTTTGTGGCTTATTGATAGCTTTGATTTCTTCATCTGAAAAACTGCCTATTCATATCCTTTTACCACTTATCAGCTGGGAAATGACTCACTTTTATAAATTTGGCTCAGTTCCCTTATATTTGAGAAATGAGGCCTTTATCAGAGAAAACTTGCTGTAAATTTCTTCCCAGTTTCCTGTTTCCCTTCTAATTTTGGCTGCATTAGTTTTGTTGCAAGCACACCAGTTTTTGATGATGGAGTTGGAAAAGATGAGCGGACTTTGCCATGTTGCCTAATAGCCGGGGTTAGTGAGACTGCCTGGGCAGGCACAGAACAGTAAAGAGAATGCTGCAATTGGAATTAGAACTTGTGCTCAAATCCTGCTGTTGACTGTGGGCTTTGTGTGCTCTCCTAGGTCTCAGTCTCCTTTTCTGTAAGGATACTGGATTAGATGGCTCTGTTCCTGAATCCTAATGGAGCCATATGGGAACTTAATGAATTCACCTTATGATCCATTCTACCCCAGTCATAGAGAACGAGGCAGGGGAAGAAGTTTTCCCCAGGTGAGGAAATGGGATGCAGAGTCCAGTTGCTCTCTCCCCTGAGCCGGCATCTCTGGGGACCACTCACTGCGTGGCCCGTTCTAAATTTCGTACTTTCAGAGTATTCAGAAGCAAGGTGAGGACATGGACTACTCTGGAGCCTGGCCACTTTTCATTTGGGACAGGGTTTGAGAAGAGATAAAAGGTAGTTCATTGATGGGTTGCCTTGGTTGGGGTCCAGCCCTTTAATGTCAGAGCCAGGAGGGTCTTTGCCGATTGTTGGGTCCAACCGACTCATCCTACAAATAAGGAAACTGAGGCCCAGAGGGAGTCAGGGATGGGGCCACTTTTGGTTCCCTGTGCCTTTAGTTGGAGACTAGAAGCCTCTTGCTAAAAGCCCAAGGGTTGGTCCTGAGAAGCATTCACTGACCAACCCTTCGGCCTTCCTGGGTGATGCAGGCACTGCCACTGGCCCTCCTTTCGTCCTTCCTGGGTGATGCAGGCACTGCCACTGGCCCTCCTTTCATCCTTCCTGGGTGATGCAGGCACTGCCACTGGCCCTCCTTTCGTCCTTCCTGGGTGATGCAGGCACTGCCACTTTGGCCTTCCCGGGTAATGCAAACACTGTTACTGACCCTCCAGTTATCCTTCCCGAGTGATGCCGGCACAGCCCCCTGTAGCCTTCCTGGGTGATGCCAGCACTGCCTCTAAGTGGGATCTTTACTCTTTGCCTTAGACCTGGGTGAGCAACTTCACACTTCTCTCTCTGGGATTAGGCTCCTCCTATGCGAGCTTCTGACTCCAATGGTAGTGAAACATCGCCACCTGCTGCTTATAGCTCGCTAGTACTTGATGAAGCCTACAGTCTCCTGCCATCAGCAGAGCAATAGCTAACCAGGGCATCCAGAGAACCAAGGGGTGACTCTGGGTCTTCCTTCAGACTGTGCAAAGAGAAGGCCTTACAGCCAGGATTGTAGCTCTTCCTTCTCTGCGGTCCTGGGAAGCGGACATCCAGAGATGCTTAGTATTGGACCCAGTAGATGTTGCAGCATTAAGGTGGGAGTTCAAGACCCCATCCCCTGACTGTGGGACCAGTGTGATCCACAGGAAGCAGTGAGGTGTGGGTGGACCCTCTGAGTCCTTCTCTTGAACCTCCCTGACTTCAAGCTCTTCTTCTTTCCAGTTCAAGATCAGGGAGGTGATGATCACTCCATACATTCAGAGTATCACGTTCAGTTTTAGGAAGGACTTTGCCTTACCACTGAGTGGCTGGAGAAGGGTGATGATGAGGATAGAAGGGGACCACTTAAAAGAACTGGAGAAGTATTGCCCAGGCGACGAGATACCAGCATTATATGCAAGGCTTTGAATGGCTGCCTTGCTAGGTAAAGGATTGGATTTGCTCTATTTGGGCCCAATCCAGATCCTATTCACGTCCTAGGATATGAGGCTGATATCCTGGAGACAATTCTGCAGCTGGGAAAACAGCTGGGATCCAGCCTGCAGGAAGAAAAGTAGGAAGAAATAGACCCAGGAAGATCTGTCTCCTGGAAAAAAAAAAAAAAAAAAAAAAAGACTTATTCTGTTTGGCCTCCCAGCAGGTTACAGTGAGTGAGTGAGAGAGAGAGTGTGTGCGTGTGTGTGTGTGTGTGTGTGTGTGTGTGTGTGTGATGTTTGGGTCTGACCTAAGGAAAACCTTCCTGTCATCTTTCATTAAGATTCTGCTCTTCCTCCATGGGGCCAGGCAGCCCATCAGTAAGCAGTTAGCAAGCTCTGCCAGAGTGATATAAAGACAGGTAAAAACACAGTATCTGCCCACAAGGAGAATATATTCTAATAGGGAGACAACCCTTAAGGAACTAGGTACATTCAAGATTTTGTCTAGCGTACAAACGCTGATAATCTGAAAGGAAAAGGCACTAGGAGCTAGGGAACTGTGAAAGGCTTCCTGCTGACGGTGGGATGTGACCGGAGGTGAGGAGGGAGAGCCTTCTGGTCAAAGCAAATGCTCTGGAGTCTGGAGATAAAGTGTTGTTTGTGGGGAACAGCCAGGATATTAGAACTGTTTGACCATATCATATAGAGACGTGGGAAAAGCTGAAAAATGGTCAAAGAACATGAACAGAAAGTTTTCAGACAAAAAAATCAAAACTATACTCATATAAAAAAAATATTCTAAATCACTACCGATCAGAGAAATGCAAATTAGGGCAATCTGACACCTAAGTGTCCAAAAATATGACAAAAAAGGAAAATGTTGGATGTGGACCGAGATGTGGGAAAAGTGGGGCAGTTTATGAAAGGTTTTAAAGTCAAGCAGAAGGCTGCATTGGATCCTGGAGACTCATGATGAAAGCTGCCATTTACATAGTGCCAACTGTGGATCAGGAACTAGAATAAACACTTTACAAATATGATCTCATTTAATGGGGAGTCACTGGAGCTTATTGAATAGGGGGTGATGTGGTCAGATTTTTGCAGTCAAATGGAGAATGGGCTGGATAGGGAAGAGACTTGAGACAGATAGAACTCCTAGAGACTATTGCAATAATCTAGGTATGAGGTGATGAGGGTCTGCCCTAGGATAGAGGCATTGGCAGAGGAGAAAAGGGAGTGTATTGGAGAGATGTTAGAGAGGTGAGATGGAGGAGAGATTTGGGAGAGGTGAAATATACAAGAGATGCTGGAGAGGTGAAATACACAAGAGATGCTGGAAAGGTGAAATATATAAGAGGTGCTAGAGAGGTGAAATACACAAGAGATGCTGGAGAGGTGAAATACACAAGAGATGGTAGGGAGGTGAAATACACAAGAGATGGTGGAGAGGTGAAATTGACAGGTCTCAGCATCATAGTGGTTCTTGGGGTTGAGTGAGAAGCCTGGGAGGATGGGGGTGCCTTTAGCACCAGGGAAATCTGGGAAGACTCAGGTTTTTTGAGGAAGGGAAGGGGAGACAGTGATTGGTTGGGGCCGTATTCAGCTGGAGATGCCTTTGGGATGTTCGCTTGGGGTGTTCAGGAGGCAGTTGCAGATGGGTGCTTAGAGGCCAGCAGAGAAGTTGGAGATGGATATCTGGAACCATCTTCCCCGGCGGGATAGCTGAAGCGCTGGAGCCGAGGCCCGGCTGCTCCCCAGGGCTGGCGGGCACATCTAGCCAAGGAGGCAGAAGGAGGGGCTGAAGAGGTGGGAGGAGACCCAGGCGGGACAATGATGTCCTGAAAGCCGAGAGAGGAGTCGTGAGGACTCCCAGTGTCCAAGCTGCAGAGACCACGGAGAGTGAAAAGTGAGAAAAGGCCGTTGGGTTTGACAAGTTAGACGGCCAGGGGAAAGTGGAGACTCGGGGGCAGCCGGGCCCGACGTCAGGAAGGCTCATCCTCTCGAGTTCAAATCTGGACTAAACTGCTTACTGGCTGTGTGACCCCGAGCAAGTCACTGCCCCCTATTTGCCTCAGTTTCCCCATCTGTAAAATGAGCTGGAGAAGGACACGGCGGCCATGCCAGTGACTGCTAAAACCGCAGTCGGGTCACAGAGTGGGCCGTGATTGAAGTGACTGAACGTACCATCCGAGGTACCGCCCGGGGGCGGGTGCAGGGGGCGGAGGAGAGGTCGAGGAGGGAGTCTCGCGGCCAGTGCCCAGGCTGTACTGGGCCGGGAGCTGGGGTTGGCAGCAACCTTGTTCCACGAGGGAGAGGAGAGAGATGCGAGGAAGCTGACGCCTTTCTAAAACTCCTCGCTCCCTGGTGCTGGGGGATGACCCTTCCTCCCCAGCACTTCTTCAACTACTGCTAGAAAGTTCCCTTCAGTGACAGAAAGGCAAAAAAGGGCGTCCTAAAAGCCCTCAGCACGCGGGCAGGGTGGCTACATGCGTGTAAGTCTGCACACACCTGCTTGTACGCCCGCGGACGCGTGTGTCGTGCACTGTGTGCTTGTGTTGCCTTGCTGCACTGGGCACACAAGTGCATGTGTAGTGATTTTTTGTTGCAAAGCCAGAGATTAAATGTGATTTCCTTCCAGTAGCTTCTTCATTTCTTCATATTAGAAAAAAGAAAATAATTTTTAGTGGGCTTCTTGGGGAGGGGTGCTCCTAAGGGAGCGAGCGTCTGGCACAGGCATCCTCCCCCTTTCTTTTTCTCCCCACTCACAGTGGGGGGGCATGAGTCAGGAGGCTTCGGGGTTCTTAGGGAACAGGGTCAGTGCATCGTCCATCCCTCTCCTCTCACAAACCTATTCTCCAGTGCGCATTTATTAAGCACCCACAGTATGTACTTTTGCCTGAGATGACATGTACACATGGTAGCCATGGTGACTTTGCCCAGCTGCCTTCTCCCCAGTTCCCGCAGACTGGGCCGCATCTGCCCACCAGGAGCCCGGAGTTGTGCTTTCTCTCGGTTTTTACCAGTCATGGGCAACCCCCCGAACCTCCGCTTTCCGCTGCTTTGGGCCTCAGCTGAGAGGGCCAGACTCGCCCGGGCCCGCCTGCCCCCTGGAGACATGCCCACGTACGGGCCGGGCCTGGCCCGGGTGCGGCCCCGCTCGATGCCCCTCCCTGGCTTCCCCTGGGTTAACGCAATCCCTCTCGCCTTGCAGAGAGCTGCTGTCCAGTGATGCGATGAAGGAATATAACCGGGCCCGCGTGTACCTGGATGAGAACTATAAGTCCCAAGAGCACTTCACGGTAAGTGCCAGCCGGGATGTGACTCTGGCTGGTGCCTGTGGCCTGGGAGTCTCAGGAGGTGATGGGGGAGGAGGTGAGGGGCAGGCGGAGCCTGCTGTCCCGAGGCCCCACCCTAAGTGCCCAGTGCTGGACGCTCCCTCCCCGACACATCCCGAGCCCTGCTTCTATGGGATGGTGCCATCTTGCTGTGGTTTCCTTATGGAGGGGGCAGCTGGGCAAGGTCGCCGTCAGCAGAATTGGGTCACGCCTGGGAGTCTGGGCCCGGGGTGGCCTGGTTGGGTTCCATGAGCATTTCCCCCCCCCCCCCCCCCCCGTGAGACCGAACTGCTGGTCGGAATCCTGCTGCCCGTCGTGGGTGATCTGGAGGAGTGGCCTAGCTGCTTCTGCTTCAGTTTCCATAGCTGTGAAATGGGTGCCTTGGACTCGGGGGCCTCGGGCTAAATCCAAATCTTGGGTCCTTTGGTCCTGTCGGTTTTGTGGGAGGGGCCAGTCTGAGAGGAGCCCCCCAGCGCAGCCTCCTGTCGCTGCGTCATTCCAAGGAAAGGACAGGCTGCACCTCTAAGATCAGAATAAATGTTGGAAAAGAATTAGGTGCAGTTTTACAGGGATGTTGTGGGGCCGGACGGCCAGGCAGATGGTGCGGGAATGGACTGGCTGCCTCCTGGCTCCTTCCTCGGCCCCGTTCTGCCAGGGGACCGTCTGGAGCTCCTCGGAGGGCCACATCGGGGCCCCCAAGGCAGCCCTGGAGACGCCGGCCGGGTGCCTGGGGCTCGGCCCAGATGGGCTCTCCGGAGGCTCCAGCCGGGAAGGGTCCGGGCGACCAGAGTCTAGCTGGCCTGTCAGGGGAAGCTCAGGTTCGCAGCCTTCCTGAAAGCCCAAGGGGGCTGGGAGCACAATTTCATGTTACAGCTTGGGCCAGGCCACACCCCCTCTCCAAAAGGATTCTCTGCACATCCCCTCCCCCCACTGCCTCCAGGACAAGTCCTTCCCCCTTTTCCCTGCTGTGTTATTTCTTCTTCGTGCCCCTTCCCTCTCCCCTCCCTCACCAGAGCCTTTTTGTCCCATTCCAAGATGCATCCTTACATCTCCTCTGCTCTTGCCACCAGGAATCTCTCCCTCCTCGTCTCTCCCTGCTAGAATTCTGCCCTTTCAAAGCCCCGGGGGAGCCCGGCACCCAGGCCTGGTCCGGGGAGAGCCCGGCACCCAGACCCGGCCCGGGGGGAGACCGGCACCCTGCCCCAGCCTGGGGAGAGCCCAGTACCCAGGCCCTGTCCGGGGGGAGCCCAGTACCCAGGCCCTGTCCGGGGGGAGCCCAGTACCCAGGCCCGGTCCGGGGAGAGCCCGGCACCCCGCCCCAGCCCAGGGGGAGCCCAGTACCCAGGCCCAGTCCGGGGAGAGCCCAGTACCCAGGCCCGGTCGGGGGGAGCCCGGCACCCCACCCCAGCCCAGGGGGAGCCCGGCACCCAGGCCCTGTCCGGGGGGAGCCCAGTACCCAGGCCCGGCCCGGGGGGAAACCGGCACCCTGCCCCAGCCTGGGGAGAGCCCAGTACCCAGGCCCGGTCGGGGGGAGCCCGGCACCCCACCCCAGCCCAGGGGGAGCCCGCTACCTCTGGCTTTCTAAGCATGTCTAGTCCCAGAGTGGGCTCCCCATCAGATTCCTTTGAGGATAATATGCTTGAATCTCCCAGCTCCTGGGGCACTGTGATAGCTGCTCAAGGTGCCCGGCGGGATGGGCGTCCCCACAGAGGGCTGGCTTGGAAGGGCACACTTGGAAGTTTGGGATGAGCTGCAGACTGGGCGGGCCGTGCCGCAAAGGCATATGGCCCCACTGGAACATGGTGGCTGGGCATCTTGCCCTGTCTGGAGCCCTCCAGGCCCTAGGAGCCGTCTCTTGAGCTTTGGCCTTGAGCCTCCTGTGGCTTCATTCTTCTTGCAGAAACTTCATGCTGCCCTCGACAGAGGCCACTTTTGCTGTGTCCCTCATAGGCCGCGCACAGCTCTCTGTGTGGCCTCCAGGGCCCTGTCCAGCCTCGGGCGATGGCTGACAATTGCATCGGTCATTTGCCTTGTGGGCCCGTCCCGGAGGGATTGGGGTGGAGGAACAGCCCTGAGCGGAGGACATTTTGGCACAAAATGCCCTTTGCTTCTTGTCCCTCGAACACAAAACTGCTCTGCAGCCGCTTGTCCCGACCTTCGAGTCTAACTGGTGAAATTCGCCTCGGATGGGATCACCATGCCATGTCTTTGCCCAGTGACAGTGAGCAGCTTGGAAGAAGGGGTGAAGCCGGGGTGCAAAGGGCTGGGGGACAGCCGTCCATCGCCTCTGTCCATCGGATCAGACCATTGTCTTTGTCCATCGACTCGGTCCATCCGCCCGGGCCGTTGTCTTTGTCCCTTGGCTTGGCCCAGTACCTTTCATTGCCTTGATCCATCGGCTCGGTCCGTCGGCTCTGCTCGCCTTTCCCTGCACAAGCATCCTAAGCCCGGAGCCCGGCGTCGCGGCCACGACAAAGGGCTGGCTTGGGGGAAACGATGCCCCGGCACTGAGAGAAAAGCCGAGTTAACTCCTGCTGGGGCAGCGATCTCTGAGCACTGTTTTGGGTGGAGTGGACGTGAGATAATTGGTCACTAGTTGAAAAAGGACGCTGAATGGGCTTTCTCGGGGCCCGGGTGGGGCCCGGTTCCGCAGGGAGGCGGCCCTGGCTGCGGGGGGTGAGCGGATCCTTCTGCCTCTCCGAGCCCGGATGCCTGGGACTGAGCAAGTTGGAAGGAAAGGCGGCAGGGGGACTTCATCTGCGCCTCCTCAGCATCCGCGCCTCTGAGGCGGCCGTGGCGCTTTTTCGCCAGGAGGTGGAGCCAGATCCGCACGGAGGAAACGCTCCCATCTGGCTCCCGCCTCTTTGCGGATGAGCAGGGGCTGGGCTCGGCCGGCAGAGGCGCTCCGACATCCCAGGGGTCCCCACGCCAAAACCTCCGAGACGCCGGGGACCCTGAAACTTCCCGGACTGAGCCGGCTTTGGAGCAGAGATGGGGCCCCCAGGGCCACGACGAGGGGGCGGGTTTGGAGACCAAGGGTGGGCAGGGGAGAAGCGAGGCCGCTGACCGGAGCAGGAGCACGAGCCGGGGAGGCCCCTCCAGCTCCCTCCAAGGTCAGTGCGGGACAAGCCCCCCATCTGGCGTCGGCCTGGCTCCTGCTGCCGGCCCCAGCCTTCCTTCTCTTGGGCAGCCTCCGATGGGCTCCCCTCCCCCGCTCAAACCCTCCCAGCCAGGCCTTTTTTCCTTCCAGTCCCTGGCACACGTTGGCTGGGTGCTCTCCCTGGCTGCCCGAGGGCCCGTGTCAGGTGGTGATTAGGTGCCTGTGTCTCCCCGGAGGGCCTCACTCTGGTGGTGACTTAGGAATCCCTCTGGCCTGGCACAGCCCTGCTTTCAGACTCTCGTCTGAATCCCGAGTTCAAATCTAACCGCAGACACTTGCTGGGGGCCCGGGCAAGCCATTTAATCTTGGTTTGCCTGTTTCCTCAGCTGGAAAACGGGGCTAATGCTAGCAGTGACCTCAAAGGGCTGTGATGGGATCAAACTTTGCTTACAACAGCTTAGATACATGGCAGGGGCCGGGTAAATGTGGATTCTCTTCCTTTCCTCTGGGCAGCTTGATGGGGAGAGAGAAGGAAGTCCTGAGCCAAATCCAACCTCTTCTACATAAGCATGTCTTGTGGCAAGTCTCATCAGCTCTGTCTGCCTCAGTTCCCGGGTTTGGAGAAGCTCCATAAGGCACTTTGAAACCCCAAAGCAGAGGCACAGCAGTGGGGCGGGCTTGGCAGCAGGTCAGGCGTGGGGGCATCCAGGCCCAGAGCTGCGGCGGGGGCACGGGCCTCCTCGGCCCCATCTGGTGCCAGTCGTAGCCAGGAGCTCTGGTGAGTCTTCGTGTGGTGGGGAGAGCCCCCGGGCTTCCTTTGTGCCCATCCCAACATGGCGTCAGGAGCGTCATCGCGAGGTCCAAGGCCAGCTAAGAGCCTCCTGCAGTCATTGGGGGGAGGCGGGCGGGGGCCTGGGCAAGGTGCTGTGTGGGAAACTGACCTTTAGTTGGTGTCCTCCTTTCTCCCCTGGCCCCTTAGTTGTCCCGGAGCCTGAAGATGCCCCCCCCCCAGCCTGAGGATGTCCCCGAGCCTGAGGATGTCCCCAGGTCTGAGGATGCCCCCGAGCCTGAGGATGCCCCCCCCCAGCCTGAGGATGCCCCCGGGCCTGAGGATGCCCCCGAGCCTGAGGATGCCCCCGGGCCTGTGGATGCCCCCCGGCCTGAGGATGCCCCCGAGCCTGAGGATGCCCCCGGGCCTGAGGATGCCCCCGAGCCTGAGGATGCCCCCCGGCCTGAGGATGCCCCCCGGCCTGAGGATGTCCCCAGGTCTGAGGATGCCCCCGGGCCTGAGGATGCCCCCCAAGCCTGTGGATGCCCCCGGGCCTGTGGATGCCCCCCCCAGCCTGTGGATGCCCCCGGGCCTGAGGATGCCCTCCAGCCTGAGGATGTCCCCAGGTCTGAGGATGCCCCCGGGCCTGAGGATGCCCCCCAAGCCTGTGGATGCCCCCGGGCCTGTGGATGCCCCCCCCAGCCTGTGGATGCCCCCGGGCCTGAGGATGCCCTCCAGCCTGAGGATGTCCCCAGGTCTGAGGATGCCCCAGGTCTGAGGATGCCCCCGAGCCTGTGGATGCCCCTGGGCCTGAGGATGCCCCCGGGCCTGTGGATGCCCCCGGGCCTGAGGATGTCCCCGAGCCTGTGGATGCCCCCCAGCCTGAGGATGCCCCCCAGCCTGAGGATGCCCCCTAGCCTGAGGATGTTCCCCCCCAGCCTGAGGATGTCCCCGAGCCTGAGGATGCCCCCGGGCCTGAGGATGCCCCCCAGCCTGAGGGTGCCCCCCGGCCTGAGGATGCCCCCGGGCCTGAGGATGCCCTCCAGCCTGAGGATGTCCCCTGATCCTGAGGATGCCCCCCAGCCTGAGGATGTCCCCTGATCCTGAGGATGCCCCCCAGCCTGAGGATGCCCCCGAGCCTGAGGATGCCCCCGAGCCTGAGGATGCCCCCGGGCCTGAGGATGTCCCCTTGGCTTCATGTTGTGCCTGGCTCAGAAATGGAGAAGGAACAGTGAGGGGAGAACTTCCCCCAGAGCCCCATGGTTAGGTGATGGATGAGGTGGCCCCCTGGTGGGCGTTGCTTCCATTTCTCTATAGAAAGGTGGTCTAAAACCGCTGTCCAGCTCCAGGGAGGCTGCAGGCCAGCGGGCAATGCTGTGTCCATCCGTGGGATTCCAGTCCCGGGACACGCCTCCTCCCTCCCACAGGGTCTCCGAGCCCTCACCCGCTGTCCTGGCTCCGCAGGTTCTCAGACAGCCCGTGAGGCGCTTCCTGTCGCCGCTTCTCGTGGGCAGGAGTGGCCGTGCAGCTGGCAGACCGGGGTGCTGGTTCAAATGAGGCCCGTGCACCAGAAGCTGGGGAGGGTCCCTGGAGCATGTGGCCCCAGGGCCCAGGGCATCCTTTCCTGGGCCTCCCCCCGCTGACTGAGGGGAAGCTGGAGCCGCTGGAGGGCTGGTTTGCCTTCACTTTCAAACTCAGCGTTCCATTTTCTCAATTTGTGAGTTTCCTCCTTGGACAAGGGGCTCGGACCCAGGGTGACATATGATGGCCCTCTTTGAGTCCCCTTGGAAGTAGTTATGGACAAAATACCGGGATGGACACCGTGGAAGGAGCCTGCTCTTTGCCCAGGGTCCGCAGCCGGCTGGAAAACCCCCATGAAACCAACTTAGAGCTCAGCCAGCCACCTCCTCTCTGGCCGAGACTTGCCGCCTAATACAGCTTTGGGTGCGGGCAGGGCATGCCGTGCCCGTTAAAATCGGGCAGAAATCCTTCAGCCCCCTCCTCTCCATCGGGAAGATGCTCGACATCTCATTCTCGGGAGTCAGAAAATCAGGGTGCCTGTCACCTTTGGATGTGGGAGTTTGTCCTGGGTGAAAAAAGCACCCAATTCTCCTGGGCCCCCTCTTTCTCCAGGAGTGGTTTTCCTCTTTCCCTTCACGCCTGTAGCTGACTGAGTGCCCCTGCCACTATCAGATGGTAATCTCTGGAAAACATAACTACCCTCAAGATGTTTTTAATCTATCTGCAGTCAGTAACAAGCATTGATTGAGCACCTACTGCATGCTAAGTTGTGTACTCGGAACTGGAGATTCAACTGGAAGCTTTCCTGGCCATCAGAAGTTTATGTTCTGTCAGGGAAGTCAAGACAGATAGGTAGAAGTGGGCTACAAGAAAGTTACTCAAGGACCACATTAATGAGGGGGAGGGAGGGCACTGGCGCTGAGGGCCATGCGCCACACGCTGGGCTGAGCACTGGGGGCTCAGGGAAAGCGTTAGGGGGTGTTTTGTTGGTGGGGCCGTGAGAGACACCGTGTCCCTCGTGGCTGCCTTGTGGTTTATTCGGTTTCCTGTCTCGGAAACTCTCTTTGGCTCATTAATTTTGCGCTGTGTTCTCGGTGTCTTCCCCTTTTCCAGTGATTCACTTCAGGGTATTGAGGGAGATTCTCACTTCACAGTCTCAGGGCTGGCACGTGTGGGCGCCATGGGTGTTCTCAGAAGCTGGCTGGGCTGGGGGAGCTTAGCCCCCTTTGCCTCTCTTTCCAATGGAATCCTCTACCTGCCATTACAGAAGTCTGGAAAGAGGGCGGAGCTGCCCCCCCCCCCCCCAGTAAAGGAGCAAGGAAATTCACCTCCTGGGCTGCTTGTTAGTTCTAGAAGCAAGTTCTCATGTGTTTTCCAAGGTCAGTGCTCCTACCTTTGAGAGGCAAGCATGAGTGTTGTGGGGTTCTCGCTGCCCCTGCATATGTGTCCACGTAAATGAGAACGGGGCACTCGTCCCTGGCCTCTGGGCATCGGCTCAACCTTGCTCCCGCTCAGCTTGAAGATGACCCATCCCAGCTCTGCAGTGAGCCCGCAATGGGCCCGGGAACCCCGACCGTACTAAAGAGGATGCCCAGCTCGCTGAGTAGGCCGTATGCCTTTCGTGCCCACCTTTCTCAAAGGGCCTTTCAGATTGCGGCCCACAGCTCGGGCCCATTCCATTCTCACTGCGGCCGAGTTTTTTATTGAAAAATTTTTCCAGATTGTTACTTCCACCTTCCCCTAAAATGTAATTTAGTTGTTTTAAACTTGACATAAAAAAGTGTACTTAACTCATTTCCGATGTTTCAATCTTATTGATGATTTTTTTAAGTTCATAATTTAAAAGTAAGATAAAATATCAATTTCTGGGTGAATTCCCCGTGCATCTACCAGACCCTTAGGCAGTACACCTCTTCTGCTTTGCCCAAGTTGTTTCCTGTGGTTTCTTCAGAATATGATTCTTCCCATTGCTTCCAGGCTGATTTTTGAGTCCATGGCGCTCTGTTGACCTTGCTCTAGACCAGGCGATCTCAAACTATGGCCCGCAGGCCATGGGGCGCGCTGAGGATGTTTATGCGCCCACCGGGTTATGGCAAATGGGCTGAGGGGCGGAGACAGAGGGTGAGCTTTTGTTTTACTATAGTCTGGCCCTCCCACAGTCTGAGGGACAGTGAACTGGCCTCCTGTTTAAAAAGTTTGAGGACCCCTGCTCTAGACCCTTTGAAATCTATTCTCTGAAAATCTAGCATACAGATCAGACCGTGTGTGCCCAGTTTTCCTTTTTTCTTTCACAAACCCTTAAATGGAAAGGTCTTTTCTCCCTAGATTATTATTTCTACTCTAATTATAGTAATCATTATCATCATTATATTTACATATGCCATATAACATTACATATATTTTACATATAAAATATTAGTATCGTATAGTACGTGTAATAGATTGAATCTAATAATTTTCTTTTTTTCTTCATTTGTCATAACTTTCATTTACGATATTAACAATTTAATTTTCTTCTCTTTTGAAGAGGAATAGGGAGCGCAAGATTGAATTATCTAATAGTCTATTAGACCCTCCCCCCAAAACATCTCTCCTAGATTTATTTATCATTTCAATAGGTTTCTTTGCTGTTGGTAGTGGTGTTTTGAATTTTGTTGACTTCTTTGATTTTCAGAATTTCTATTTTTGTGCTTAGGGTTTTTTCTTTTTTTAATTTTTGCTTTTTTAATCTCTTTAGCTATTTATTGGTCTGTTCTTTCTTTTGTTAATGATTCTGTTTAGGGAGAAAATTTTCCCTTAAGGACTACTTTGGTTTAATTTCAGAAGATTTAATATTTTGTAAACTATTGCCATTTTCTTTCATGAAATTATCTGTTTCTGTGATTTGTCTTCTGTCATACCAATTCTTGAGACTGAAATTGTAAAGTCTTCATTTAATTTTGATCCTTTCTTTTGGGACCTTTTATTATAATTTCTATTGCATTGTAGTCAGTGTTTTAGATTTATTCTTTTTGGTATTTTGATGAAGTTTTTTGCCCTACCATAGGTCAGGTTTTGTAAAAATGCTGTGCGGAGCTGAGAAATAAGTCTTTCTTCTCTTCCTTTTAGTAATTGCCAAATATTTATTGTGTCTAACTACTGTTCTGGTCTGATGTTTCTTTCTCATTTGACTTCTTATTACCTAACTTTAGGTCTTAGAGGAGAACACTTTCATTCTCCTGCTGCCAGAGGCTTGCCATTGCTCTCTCCCCGTCGTACAGTTAGTTAACTTTGCTTTCAGGTCTCTAACTCCTTTGCTACCCGCAGGAAGAGGCCTGGACGATGCGCCAGGCTAAGCCAAGGGCTTGAGGTTACCTCGGTTGGTCCTTTGGCTAGGACCTCATGTTCTGTGGCGTTTTTAAGTTGTTTCTCCACTTATCTCCTTATGCCAAATGTCTTTTCTTCCACACCTGTGCCGTCTCCTGGTTAAATCCTTGAGCATCTTATTGATAAATTTGCCAGGGATAGTTCAGCTGGATGAGGCTAAGCCAGAAGGAGAGCGCTTGCGATCTGGCCCCCATGGAACTGCGGGGACTCTGGGGATCCCTCCCTGCTCGGCACCCCCCTGATCCCCTGGGCCTTGCCGCTTCCTCCTCTTGTTTCTCTTTTTCACCTCTCCCTGCAGCGTGCTCTGTGAGGGTGGGGACAGCCTTCCCTCTTCCCCAACAGGACAAAGTGCCTCAAACGGGTTAAGGGAGAGAGTGCATAGTCATGGAAATTTAGCTGGCTTGGGATGGACCTTATAGATTCCCATGTTCCAGCCTTACAGGGGAGTCTGAGGCCCAGAGGGGGCAGGAAGTAGCCGAAGCAAAGCGAGTACCGGGCTCTGAATGAGAGCCTCGGCGCCGGTCAGTCAGTCAGCGTTGATTAAGCACCTGCTCTGCGTCCGGCACTGTGCCGAGCCCGGGATGCAAAAAGAGGCAGCCTTCAGTCCCTGCCCTCACGCAGCTCTCGGCTTATGGGGCGGGGGTGCGCACAAACGTAGACAAAGCAAGCTCTCTGGGATCAGTGGGAGAGAAGGAGGGCACCGGAGTGGAGAAGGGGAGAAGAAGCTGGGCTTGCCGGGGGCTGGGGAGAGGGGGGCAGAGCTATGCTGGGAGCTGAGGCAGGGGGGGGTCTTGTGCGTGCGGTCAGGAGGCCGGGGTCGCTGGACTAGGAGAACATGTTGGGGATGAGATGCAAGAAGACTGAAGGGGGGGGGCAGGTTCTGGGATCCCAGGGGCAACAGGAGCCGCCGGAGTTGATTAAGTCAGAGGTGACCTGGTCAGCTGGGAGCCTTGGTGGCTGAAAGGAGGATGGGCCGCAGAGACCTGAGGCAGGCCCCTCGTCAGCCACTTGTGGTCATCAGGGTGGAAGCAGAGGAAGACCTGGGCCGGGGCGGGGGCAGGAGCAGGTGGAGCCCAACGGACGGCCCCGGGCTGAAGCTCCTGGTGGGAGCCGCGGGGGGGGGGGGGGGGGGGGGGGGGGGGGCTGGGGCGGGCTGAGGGGCTGTGGACACGGGGAGGCGAGACCGAGGCTGGGCTTCTTGTGTGGCAAAACTCTTCCTCCTCCCCGTGCGGGTCATTAAATCGAGTGCTCCCCGTGGCTTTATTTCTCTCCAGTTTAACAGTGACCAGAAACTGAAACGCACACCAATCAATAGGCCACATCAACCCCTTTTAAGGATGCTTTATGGCGGCCGTAATCGGATACAGCCCTGGGCGGGGGCGGCCCATCCGCGGCTCCTTCTCCTGGGCTCGGCAGAGAGCGCACAGAGGCACCGGGCGCGGCCACGGGCGCGGCCCCAGTGGCACGGCCCCGAGGCACGGCCCGAGACACAGCCCTGAGGCACGGCACTGGGCGTGGCCATGGGCACGGCCCCGAGGCACTGCCCCAGCGGCACGGCCCCAGCAGGCCCAGAGCCCGTGCCCGGTCACAGCCTCCCTCCTCTCTGGAGGCGCCAGCTCATTTCTCAGAGTGAGGACGAGGGGTCCTGAAGTCCAGAAGGTTCTTTGTTGGTTTGGGGGCTCCCCGCCTAGGATCCTCCTCTCTGCCAGGGACTCAGGCAGAAGGCACCGTGGAAGCTGCCCGGAGCCCCACCGCTACCCCATGTGTGGTACCCTGGCCCTGCCGCAGCCTCCGTCGGACACCCCGAGATCTCCCCTCCTCCTTCGCGCTTTGGCTGCAGGGCTCTGCTTGGAGAAGTTTGTGGGACCATTGGGGGGCTCACCGTGGGGGGAGTAGCCTTCTGCTGCCTTCTGGCGCCCTTGGTGTGCTGGCAGGAAGCGGTGTGGGGTCGGTGGAAGGACTGCCCTCGTGATGGCCTTGGGCTGACCCTCGGGGGCTCTGACTGCCTGTGGGCCCTCCCCCTGCCTGAAAGAGCCTTACTAGGCTCTGGGTCCGAGTCCGGGGGCCGGGGCCGAGGCGGGGGCCGGGGCCGAGGCCGGGGGCTCCGGGGCGGGGGGCTCCGAGGCCGGGGGCTGGGGGCTCCGAGGCCGGGGTCTCCGAGGCCGGGGGCTGGGGGCTCCGAGGCCGGGGGCTCCGAGGCCGGGGGCTGGGGGCTCCGAGGCCGGGGTCTCCGAGGCCGGGGGCTGGGGGCTCCGAGGCCGGGGGCTCCGAGGCCGGGGGCTCCGAGGCCGGGGTCTCCGAGGCCGGGGGCCGGGGCCGAGGCCGGGGGCTCCGAGGCCGGGGGCTCCGAGGCCGAGGCCGGGGGCTCTGGGGCCGAGGCCGAGGCCGGGGCCGAGGCGGGGGGCTGGGCCCGAGGCTCTATGGATCCCACGCACGGAGAGAATGTGTCTAATTTCGCCGGCCCGTAGAGGACTATGGAAAAGGCATCACTTCTCCCTCCCAAGGCCCAGGACGTCAATAGAGGACAGAGCGTTAACGACTCTGCCGCCGCCGCCTCCGAGGGCGCTAAACGAGGAAGAGATCACAGATTTATTTTCGGATAATTTCCACACTTGTCTTGTTTTACTGCGGCAGTAACGCTGCGGTGCCGCTCCGAGCGCCGGAGGAGGGGCGTCTGGGCGGGGGAGGGTCTGGCGAGGAGGCGCCCGGCAGAGCCCCCCCCCCCCCCCCCCCCCAGGGCTGCACACACGCTGCTGGCCCTCACCAGGGCCAGGCCTTGAGCTCAAGGGGGGAGGGGAGGAAAGGGCAGCCTCCCCCTCCCCCTTCCCCTGGTCCCACTCTGCCCTCCTGTGGCCATCAGGAGGAGGGCTCCAACCCGCAGCTCGTTCTTGGGGGCATCGCTCGGCCCCTTGAGCGGCCCCCAGGCCGGAGTTCTGTGCCTGCTGCATTGGGGGAATGATGCCATGCACTTGGTCATCCCTAACTCCCATCTCTGCCTCCTCCTCGCCCCCAGGATGTCCTGTGGCAGAGCAGGGCCATGCAGGATGGCGCGGAGGGAGGCGGGGCCCCGGGGAGGGAGGCGGGGCCCCGGGGAGGGAGGCGGGGCCAAGGAGAGAAGACGCCCGCTGGAGAGCGCCGCCTTCTGATGGGGAGGACCTGGAAAGGCTCCCCAACAGCTGGGAGTGGGGGGGGGGCACTTGGGTGTGTACATGTGTGCAGGGGGAGGGGGAGACAGGAGGAGAGAAAAGGAGCTGGGGGGGGGTCGGGAATCGATGCCAGCTTGCCTAAGTCCCTGCTGGCTGCCAGGCCCCGAGTGCCAGGCACGGGCCGGGGCAGATGGGGGAGGTCACCGCTTCCCGGCAGCCCCTGTCCGCAGGCTCCACGAGGATGCCCTTCAGCCCCGTGTCCTGGCCGGCCGGGTCGGGTGGGGGGACACGCCCAAACATCTGGTGGCGTCCTCCCGCCCCGGCTTCCGGGCCTCCGGGCCTCCGTCTCAGGCGTCATGGCCGTCAGTCCCCAGGCCTCCGGGCCTCCGGGCCTCCGGGCCTCCGTCTCAGGCGTCATGGCCGTCAGTGCCCAGGCCTCCGGGCCTCCGGGCCTCCGGGCCTCCGTCTCAGGCGGCTCTGTGCGGTGGACGTCTCAGGCGTCATGGCCGTCAGTCCCCGGGCCTCCGGGCCTCCGGGCCTCCGGGCCTGGCGGTGACGGGAGGTCCTTGGCTATTTTCTCTCCTCCTCGGCCTTCACCGACTGATCAGAATTTAGACCCGGGGAGGTGAGGGGACTTCAGAGGAGACTGTGGCAGAGCTCCCGGTGCCCACTCCAAGGTGGCCCGTGCCCGGCTCTGGGTCCGTGCGGGATGGCAGGACGGGGGGCTCTCAGAACACCGTACTCCCGGGGACTGGGCCTGGAGCCCATTGGCAGAGTGGGCCTCCTCCAGCAGGACTTAGACAAGTCCTTGTAGGCCCCGGAGCGGCGCATCCGATGCCCGTGAAGATGCCCTCCACCGGCCATTGGCGGCCAGGCTGGTCTTGCTTTGGTTGGGAATCGGCACCGGAAGCCCACGTTGGGCTGAGAGGGGGAGAGAAGGGAGCGAGTGGGAGGGGGAGGCTCTGAGGGCGGCATCCGGACTGGCGAGCGGCCCCCGCGAGGCCTTCCCTCCCTGCCCGGGTCAGTGGCTCCTTTCCAAAAAGCGGCAGGTCCCGTCGTGGATCCCCCCGAGGATACAAAGCTGGCGAGCGTCCTCAGCCCGAGGCTCCGGCCGCTTCTTCCCTTGGCGGTGAGTCGGGCCGCCCCTCTCGGCCGACCTGACGGCTTCATAACTCAGAGGCGGTGGCCACGATCGATAGAGCCCCTAGGACTCCAGAGGGATGCATTCTCTTCCCAGGGACCCTACCCTGCTTGTTCCTGGCCTCCTCCTCCTCGCCCTCCCCTCCCCCTGCTCTGAGTAGGATTTGGGGAGGGGGAGTTATGGAAAATTAATGGAATTTCCTGGTGTTCTTTGATTGTAGGCACGAGAAGGAAAAATAGATGTATTTCTGATGAGAGAACTAATCCGCCTCTGGAGCCAGCCCCCTCCCTTGGCAAGTTCTGTTCCCTCTCCCCCTCCCGCCCCCATCTCTCCATACTTGTGGGTAAGAGACAGGCCTGATAAAGTGAGAGAAGCAAGATTGGTTTTCTAAGGGCACGGGGCCCTTCCTGACCAGCTAAATCATGGGCTGTCTGACTCCCTGGCTGGGTAATGACCTGCCCCCCCGGCCGGGCCCCGCGCCCCCCGTGGGACGCCCTGATGTGCGGCCAGGCAGCTGCCGAGGCTGCGGCGAAGGTGAAACTGTCATATCGATCTTTTTAGCACTAAAATATGGGCCACTTTAGCCTGCTCCCCGATGCTGTGATGTGAAAAATAATAACTCGGATCCAAATTAAAAATATTGATCTCTGGAAGGTGTTGAAAGTAAATAAACACCTTCCGAAGTTTTCGGGTCAGCCGAGAAATGGTATTCAGCGATAAATGTGTCGGCGTGTCAGAATCCCGAGTTCTTGATCTGTTTTTCCTTTGAATTGATTTTTCATTATTTACTTCCTAAAAGTGTTGGAATTTGGTCCTCCACTGTTAAATCCCAGTGTTTGGGCAAATTATTTCTGGGGGCTCATGAGGTGCTCCTAATCCACTCGCTCATTGATCGATCGATTTTTGACTCAATAAGCTTGCATTTGCCACGCTTTATTTCGGGCTTCCATCATCATTTTTTGTGCATTTAGGCCAGACTTTTTTATTTCTCCTTAACAGATGAGCTGACACAGGTCCATCAAACATGTGGGGAAACAATCGCACCGGGTTAATTTGGTTGCTGCCCCGTGCATTTTAAGTAGACACCAGGTATTCTCCCCTCCCTGCTGATCAATTGTGCTAAACTGCTAAAGCATAAGAATGAACGAAGGCTCCTGCTGCATCTCTCAGCTGGGAGAGGGAACAAACAAAGCATGTCTCCCCTTCTTGAGAGGGGAAAATGCGCCCCATCCCTACTCCGCCCCCAGGCTTCGGGCCCACTAAGCCAGGACAGATCCCAGAGGTGGCTCCTGCCTTGATGAAGCTCCCCAAGGGTGCAGGGGGGCAGCGGGGGGGATGGGTGGAGAATTTGCCAGCCACAAGGGTGCCGGGGGGCGGGGGGGGGTAATTTGCCAGCCACAATGCTTGGACCAAATGGATACCCAATGGACCAGGAAACCTCGCTGTGAATCCACGCTTTTCTCTGTTAACGAGATAACTGGCTCGGCCAGGAGGTTGTTTGCAGGAACATTACTTGTAGCAGGAACTGGGTTGACCTTGACAACTCATGGGCTCTAATATCTGCAGTCAGAATTCTCTCTGGCTGCTTCTGAGGGGGAGAAAGGAAGGACCAGGATGACTGATTGGAGGGGCAAGGAAGCCTCTTTTTTTCTCCCCTTAATGTTAACTGGCATTTGTAGAGCACCCAACATTAGAAAACACTTTCTTCCCTTTATGTTCTTTGATCTTCCACTAAAACAATCCAGGAAAGCAAGCAAGGATTCAGTAAGTGCCCATTACAGAATGGTCTTTGTCCTTAGAGCTCCTGAATTTCGGGCTTGCCCCACAGCAGTCCTGTGAGAGAGCTACTTGGAGGTAGCCTGATCTTCATCAGGAGCCTCAGAAAACTGACCGAAGGCCCTGGAAAGAACTACTGAGCGATCGAATGCAGCATTCGGTCCCAGCTCTCTCCTGCATTCTCCTCTCCTACACAGAGGACTCTAGCGTTCTCTCCCCATTCCCACTGTATAAAGAGATGGCAGGAGCTGGGATGAATCTTCAAGGTCATCTCGCCCGACCTCCCAGCCATTTGCCATGGGAAGAAACTGTGAGGCGGAGGCCGAGTTCCCCCAGCCCCCCGATTCCAGCCGGCACCCTTGGGTTCCATCCCATGTCCTTGGGGATGGGTGCCTGTACATCGCTCTCTGCAGCTACTTGTGAGATGAAATTTCATTTTTCTCCGGAGCTAAATGGCGCTGCTCTCCCTTGCCAAGTGTGGGCACAGTCCCCCTGCAAAACTTCCCCTCTCTCTGTGTCTCTGCCTGGAGCCCGCTCCAGCCGACCTCCAACTTGTGCCAAGGAGTCCATTAAAATGGCTGGGGTTGGAACGGGCCCTGATTTGTAAACTGGCTGACCCACAAATAGCTTTGCAGAAGAGGTTGGAGACCTCCTCTTGGTGGCACTAGAAGCTGTCCACGGGACTAGTGCTGATCTCTCTGGAGATCTCAGAGATCTCCCTTTTTAATGACTCTGTTTGGTGACTGACTTCCCTGGGGCACGAGTAGCTGTCCGCCCCCGTGGTGCTGATCTCTCCTTCAGCTCCATCATCTTCATTCTCTTCCCTCTTCCTCCTCCCCATTTTTTCCAGACCTAGGGAGCCATTGCCTGAATACAAAGGGAGGTGGCAGCTCTTGTCAGCACTACATCAATACCCAGCACTCACCAGGGAGAGGTCCCATAGCAGCTATACAACCCCCTCCTGCCGTGGTGGTGTGTTCCCTGGATCTGGGAATCGGGGGAAGAGCTGGAAGGGCAGACCCAGGCTGTCGGGGCCGAGGGCAATGGCAGTCTCCTCTCAGGCCCGCCTCAGATTGTGGCTCAGCCATTTTGGCATTTCAGGAAGTGCTGAGGGAGGCTCTGCCTTTCCCCTCCCCCTGCCTCCATTTGGATTCCTCAGCGGCGTCTTTAACCCCTGCACGACATGTTAAGCTCTTGCAGCACCATTTGTGGCCACAAATTATGTCCGTGGGACCTAGGGAGCACAAGCTAGGCCTGCATTCATCCCAAGTGAATTGCAGTCTTTCACAGAACGAGCAGCTGACGATGCCGTGGCGTTAAGACCGGATGCGTGGGTTCCAAGAGGTCGGTGCTTCTGCTTTGGTGGAGGAAGAGCTGCACACAGCCCACTTTTGATCCAGGAGCTTATTCATTGATCTCCACCTGGCCATTCTCCATCATATTTGCAAGTTGGTATTACTAACATGATTGAACAGAATTGAGGTTGAAGTTGCTTAGTTCATGGTCCTAAATCTCCGGGGACCCTCAGTGTGGCACAGAATCTGGCCCCTTTCCGGTGTCTCCCGACCCGACGGGGAGCTCAGCACCAAATTCAGCGGATTCCAGGAAGGGATTGGCCACTCATTTTGGAATTTTTTTTTTAAACATTTTGGAATTGTTAAATGACCTCCCACGCCATGTCATGTGACTAAAATGGACATGAAAACAAACTCAAACTTTTAGTGTTTGTAGCCTCACCCCTGCAATTGCAAGCTTTCCCCCCTTTTCTTTAAAGCCACAGATAGCTTTCCCAGACTGCAAAAGGGCTTGAAAGAAAAAACACAGAAGAGCTAATTCCTTGAGTTCCTCCCAACCCATTTCTCCTGGGCCGGCAGCATTGTTCTTAAACTAAATCCATGCCCAGTGGCCCCAAATAGGAGACTATGAATTAGGTCCAATGTAGGGGGAAAAACCTCAACCTCTTTTTTCTCTTAAAAATGAAATGATTGTGAAATTTTAAACCTCTAAGTAGACTCCACAACACTTTGGTGTATGTTCTCATTTTCAAACTTCTTATTTATAATTTAAGTCTTTTCTCCTCCTCCCTTCACCCCTCCCCTCCCCATTGAGAAGGCAAGCAATATGCTGTCAGTTATACATGTGGAATTATGCAAAACCTGGTTCCATATTTAACCATCTTGCAACAACAATGAAAAAAAGCAAGAAAAAATGTAAAAAGTGAAAACAAAGGATGCTTCAGTCTCTGTTAGTTCTCGGTCTGGAGAAGGATGGTATTTTCCACCCTGAGTCTTTTAGAATCGTTTTGGATCACCGTATTGCCATGATGGCGAAGTCAGTCATGGTTCTTCGCTGCATAAGTCGCTGTTACCGTGCGCCACGTTCTCCTGGTTCTGCTCGTTTCACTTCACTTTATGTCAGTTCACGTAAGGCTTCCCGGGTTTTTCTGAAAGCACCCCCTTTGTCATTTCTTCACTTAGCACAATAATGTTCCATCACAATCCTAGACCCCAACTTGTTCGGCCATTCCCCACTTGATGGGCGTCCTCTCAATTTCCAATTCTTCGCCATCACGAAAGAGCTGCTGTTAATGATTTTCCACATGGGAGTCTTTTCCCCTTTTTTATGGCTCTTTGGGATGCAGAGCTAGCAGAGGGATTGCCGGGCCAAAGGGTACACACGGTTTTATCGGACATTGGGCTGGTTGCAAATCGCTCTCCAGAGCGGCTGGATCAGTTCACGACGCCACCGACATTAGTGTCCTCCTTCCCACATCCAACATTTTCCTTTTCTGTCATATTAGCCTGTCTGGCAGATGTGAAATGGAGCCTCGGCGCTATTGGAGTTGGCATTTCTCTAACCATTGGTGAGTTAGACCTTTTTTTCCAACGTGACTCAAGGGCTTAAAAGTGGATTGCAGAGGGCCTGGTGGGAGAGGCAGAGAAGAGGGAGGAGGGGCTTGTTCTGAAGGGTCCCGGAGGCCACGGGATGGCCTTGAGCCTTACTCTGTCACACCTCGGAGGGGGCTCTACTTCAGGGCAGTCCCTGTGAAGATCACCCCCTGTTATTATTAGGGCTCTGTCAGGGCGGCGAGAGCCTCTCCCTAGGAGGCCTTCCCTCCTTGCCTCTTTCCTCCACAGCCCATCTCACCCCTGACTTCCCCCATCATCCCCTCCTGCCTGGTCTAGGCAGTGGCTGTCAGGGGGCGGAGAGGTCTGCCTGCCTCAGTCCCAATCACTCCCTATTCAGTAAGCTCCAGTGGCTCTCCCGGCTGCAAGGCTGCTGCCCCTTCCCTGCTGTCTCCCCAAAAGGGACAGGGACTTGGGACATTCGCTCAGTATCATCCCCTCCTTGAGCTAATGAGAGACTAGGTTCCAAGTGTCCCGTGAATTGCGTCCCCTCGCGCCCGGCCTTCCCAGCTCTCGCTGACCCCCTTGGGCTGCCGCGTGCTTCCTCGGGGGACTTGGGCCTCCCCGGTTCTCTCCACACCTCCGTTTCTCCTCTGTGACTTGGAGATCATCACACTTGTGTCCCCTCTCATGGTTTTCCTGCCTAAAGCAGCTTCACAGGCCCCTGAGGGAGTGTTCAAGGGGCCCTGCCTGAGAGTGCGTGCACAGGGCTGAGGCTGGGAGAGGGATGGAATGGCGTCGCCTTCCCTGCGGACACCCAAGGAGCAGTCATCCGGACACTCGACAAGCAGTCATCCGGCGCTTTCTGTATGTCGGGCCCTGCGCTGGGATCCGGCCTCGGTGGAGGTCGGGCCCCTTGGGGGGATCCCGGCAGGAAAGCCGCGGGCGCCGGCCCGAGAGGGTCGGGCAGCATCCCAGGCCAGGAGGGCCAGCAGCAGGCCGCGCAGGAGCCGCCCACCGGGCTCGCTTCTCAGTCACTTGTCACGGGCAATCTTCAACTGTGACGAATCTGTAACGGACTCGTTGGCAAAGGTCTGGCCCGGTGGCGCTCGGGCGGCCCATCCATCAGCCGCGGAGACAAGCGTGATTGAGCTTGTGTCATATCGCGGTGCGAGGGAAACAAATATTCCGGAAGAAATGTGCTGGGAACTAACTGAAAAATTGTAAAGCTTTTAAAAGCCGGTGGCTTGTTAGCGGCCTTTGACAGGAAATCGCTGGAGCCGCCGCGGCCAAGGGGCTCGGGGCTGCTACCCGGGCTCCGGGCTTGTTCCGTGCCGGGACCCCCCCCATATCTGCTCCTCACCTGCCCCAGCATTCTGGCTGCTGCCCACTGCCTCCAGGCTGCCCCTTTGGGGTCCCCACTGGCAGCCGGCCCTGCAGGAGCTTGTTCCTGAAGTCATGAGGCTTGCCCTGCAGCTTCCCTCCTCAGCTCACTTAGAGATGGGGAGCGGGGTGTGGTCTCCCCAGCTGAGCCCGGGTCATTGTTCTTCCCCACGGGGATAGCGGCCCAGGCAAGGAACCCCCCCATGCCGTGGCTCTGAGGGGCCCCGGCCTTTGGCCTGAGCACAGCTCCCGCGGTGCCCTGGGTTTCATTGGCAGAGCTTGGCTGGCTTTCCCTGGCTGGGCCGCCGCCTCCGGCCTAACTAATAAGCTCCGTTCATCAGATCCCCGCGGCCAATAGAGCCGAGTCCAAGGAGAAGCAATTAGCCGCGGCCCCGTTGGCCACGGCGGGACCTGCCCTTTGGGTCTCCGAGGTTTGGATAAATTTGGGGTGGCCCCTCATGGAAAGAGGACTGGGGCGGCCCTCGCCCTGTCCTGGGGGGTCTTTCTGCACGTGCAGAGGGCTCCGCTCCTGGAAGCCGGCCGGGCGTGTCCGGGGACCCCGCTGTCCTGGAGGTCACTGGGGAGGTCGTTCTGTTGGGGGGCGGCAGAGTGTGGGCCGGGTTGTTTGCAGAGGTGGCGCTGTGTCCCGTGCACGGGCATTGGGAGAAGGGAGCCGTCGGGGCCGTGGGTGCAGGAGCGGGTCCTGGACAAGGGCGGCGTCCGTGCCGGCCCTCCCTGGGTGAGAAGCTCGGGGGCTCCTGCTCAGGGGCCTCCTCTCAAGGGCAGCCCGGGAATCCCCGGATCCTGGAGGCCGTGACTGGCTCCCTTGTTTGTGGGGCGGAGATCATGAGCCCCCGCCAGTGAGGGGGCCGGAGAGCCCAGTGAGACCTAAGCCTGGCTCAGAGATTTCAGCAAGAGCTCGGCGGGAGCACCGTCCAGAACGCGGCCCTCCCTGGCCAGGCCCCCTGGAAAAGCAAAAGCCGGGTCTCTGCCCTCAGAGCCGGCCCCGAGCTGCAGGAGCTGGGCCCAAAGTTCAGGGATTCAGGAGAGGGGGTTTAAGAGGCTCGACAGTGGCCCCAGGAGCCACAGACCCCCAATTGCCCTCCCCCCCGGCTCTCTCCAAGAGCCCCTCCTATACATGCGGCCTTTCTGCCCAGGAGGGGGTCTTGGTGACAACCTGGGGACGAATGACTTCCCTGCCCCCAGCTGGCCTCACCCGTGCCCTCACTGGCAGAGCCTTGTGCCGGCAGGAGCCCGCAAACATAGCCTTGCCCAGCCTGGCCTTCAGGATATCCTCTGGCTGCCTCAAGCAATGGCTCTGGGCCCCATCTCCCCACTTGCCCATTTCCTCTCTCCCAAGGGCTGAGAGGAAGAGAGTGTCCCCCCCAGCACTGACTGTTGGCTCCCCTTGTGGCTTTCTTCTGTGTTCTTTGTGGATGGGGCAGGGGGGAGGGGTCGGGGGGGGGGAGGGGAATGAAAGGGCCCCCCCCCCAGGCTTTGTCTCTGGGAGGTTGTGTGGGCACTGGCCCTCCCCCCATATCAGGAGGGCTTGGGGTCGGTCTTGGGCTCTGTTACGTGTGCCCTCAGCTGGCGGGTGCTGGTACTTGAGCCACGGGGGGCATCCCCCCACCCTTGGGGAATCTTGGGCAGAAGTATCTGCAGAGTGGGACTGGCAGCCTCTGGGTGAATAGATTGCTGCCCCTGAGCCCTGAGCCCCCAGCCCCTCCCTAGTCTAGCTGCAGCCTCTCCTACTGCCCAGCAGACTCGGGCGGGGGGTCTTGAGTTTTTTGCACCCTTTCCACACAGGAGAGCCGGGTAAGGAGGGTCTCTGAGCCCTGGGGAGCCGGTGGATAGCTGTGCCGGCTCTCCTGGAGGGTGGGCTCTGGACATGCAGCCTGCTGGGAACGCCCGAGCGCCAGACGGGGCAGGGCGTGGTCGCTGCCCAATGTTCCATAGTGCGGGGAGGTGGCGCTCGGGCGGCCTCCGGCCAGCCAGGCCCATTTAATAAATGCCCGCCGCTCCAGCAACAATCACAATTATGGGAAGGGTCTTCAGAAGGGAGTGAGCGGGCGGCAGCGGCAAATCCAATCAGCCCATTAGGCGGCTCTGGGCGAAGGGAAGGCTGGCTTTTTCTGCGGCCTCTTTGGAGTCTCCTCCCAGTTTTCATCCATTATCACAATAATTGAGTTTGTAGCTGGAATTAAATTTCTCAAATCGCGTTATCCTCTTTGGAAATTGGATCGGGATCCCGGCGAGGGGAGCCAGGAGTTAATCTGCTTTGCCCGGCCTCCCGTGGCCGGGCGGCCTCAGGATTGAGAAGGCTCCGAAGGCTCCCCCTGTCACCCTGGACACGATGTAATTTCTCCTCAATCCCTTGTACAAATAATGACATTTGAATCGAGCATTAACAGGCTTAATTACTTTAAAATTGTCGTTTTAATTTACACTGATATAGTATTGATCACACAGTCAGAGATTAAGCTGTTCAGCAGAGCGGATGATGGGGAATTAAACATTAGCGGAGCCTCCTGGGGCGCGGGGGCCGCCCGGCCTGCTCCGGGAGAGAGATGAGACCTCCTGGTAATGAACTGGCTGCATGCAGGGACATGAATCTCGGGGCTCCGGGAGGAAGGGAAATAATGTGGCCGGGAAGCGGCGGCCGCTTATTCATTCGCCGACATGCCCCAATTCTCCGGTGCTTCCTCCGCCCCCCGCGGTTATTTATCGAGCGGAACCGCGAGCTGTGACCTTTCTGCTAAGTACATTTGCCATAAGTCTGTCCGAGCCGGCAGGTGTAACTTTTCCTAAGTGCCGCTGATTGTTTCTGACGCAAGGGCCACATCACGGAGGTGAATGGATCTCCCAGACGGACTGGGCTCCCCAGCCTCGCTTCTGGAGGAACGAGCCGGGCCCGGGCACCAGGGGGCCGCCGTCCCCCGACAGGGCCTCTGCCTTCCTCCGGCTCCCACTCAGGGAGACGGGGCGCCAACCTCTCCGGGCACAGAGGCTGTGTCCTTCTCCTTCCAGCTCCACGCTTAGAAACCTGGCGTACACTGCCAGTCTGTCGGGCCTTGAGGGCGGCTGCCTTCTTCCCAGGATGGCAGATCCTCACCCAGCCTTGTCACGTGCCAGGGGCTCCTGGCACAGGCAGCTTTTGTCTGCCTGCTCTTCCTCCTTCCACATTTTGGTCCGCTTTCCTCCTGCTCATCTGTGTCGTTGGGACCCTCCCCAGCACACCTCGCTTCCTGCACCATCATTGGACGTTTCCATCCCTCCTGAGCCGGACCTGGCAGTCCTGTCTGGAGAACAGGCTGGCACACGGTACATCCTCAGGTCCGTGTGCCAGGGAGCAGCACGTGGCGTCCAGAGGCAGGCCTGGGCCCGGGACCGAGCTCTCTGTCCAGTGGGGGGGGGGCTGTCAGCCAGAGATGTCCGGCAAGGCCGGCTGGGCAGGCTCCCCATGCGGTGGCAGGGCCACATCTCAAGTTCAGATGGGCATCGAGCTGGCACACAGGCAGAGCACCAAGGCCCAGCCTGGGCAAGTCACTTCACTCTCTTGACCTCAGTTTCCCTGTCTGTCGGAGGAGCAGCAGAAGGAAGTGGCCAAGCCTGGCCGTGTCTTCCCAGAAGCCCCAGAGGGCCAGGGAACCAGCCCACTCGAGGGTGCTTCTGGCTCCTCAGCAGCTCCCGCTGCTTGTAGTGAAAGGGGACGGTGCCAGAAAGGGTAAGGTCTCCTGAGCTTTCCTGTGCACACGTGTGGGGGATGTGCACGCGGGGCGGTCTGCCTGTCTCTGGGCTCCAGGCCCATGTGCCCCAAGGGCTAATATGGTCCTGGACCAAAAGCTGGCTCTGAGCAAGCGGACCGGGCCGCTGGGGTGGCGGGCACGGGCGATTGGCCGAGGGGGGCAAGGCTGGGAGGCGGCCGGGCTTGGCCAGGAGGCCTCTCTGGGTCCATGTGCCAGGATGACCCCTCAATAGCAGATGCCTGTTTGGAGAGGCTGGTGGTCTTCGCCTCCGAGCTGATTGAGCACCCCCCATGTGGCAGGGTTGGCCCCTGGGCAATCAGAACCAGTTCAGGTGAGCCTGGTAAATTCCCCTGCGCCTGCCTCCTTCAGAGTTTGTGAGGACGGCGGGGGGCCAGGAGGAAGACCCCGCAATGGGGCTGTGGCAGTGGGATGGCCGCTGACCCTCGCTGGGGTGCTGGGGGGGCCGCCCGGGCTCCTCCGCAACCTGGCTGCTGACCACAGTCCTTGCGTTCCCTCCCTTCCCGTTGTTACCATGGAGTGAGCAAGAAGTAAGCTTTTATGTGACACCTACTTTGTGGCATCGGGCAGTAAGCACATAGAGAGCGCCAGTGGTTTCCTAGCTCTGTGCTAAGTGCTGGGGAGGCAAAGGAAAAAAAGAAGGGCCTCTGTGCTCAGAGAGCTCGTGGGGGTGGCGGGGCAGGGGCAGGACTGGGTCAGCGGGCCCCACTTGGGGCACGGGCCAGCTCCACCTGCAGCCCCTGTTAAAGGGGCCTCCCTGTCTGGGCAGCTCCCTGTTTACTGCAGCTTTGGGAGGTGTGCTGCCTTTCCGGGGCCGAAGGCACAGGCCAGGTCCCAGTTCTGGCCCCTGGGCTCTCCCACGCCCAGATTCCGGCCCTGGAAGTTGCCCGCAGAGCTTTGTCCCGGGCTGAGCCTGGAGGGCACCAGGTGCCGCCGAGGAGCTTGGATCCCCTCGGCCTGTGAAGGAGCCAGGGCTATCTGATGGGTCACTGGAAGGGGGACTGGGCCTGCGCCGTTGGTCCCAAAGGAGAGAAACGGGGGCTACAGGTCGAAAACCCAGTTTGGTGTCTGTAAAAGCTCCCCCTCCCCATTATCCCAAGGTGCAGTGGGCGCTTTAGCAAGTAGTGAGCTCCCGGTTACCAGAGGTCTGCAAGCTAGGACTGTCCAGCATTGCCCTCTGTGGATGCTCCAGAACGTTCAAGGCTGGGGTCGCGGTCAGCACCGTGCACCTCTGCCGCCAAGTCTGGGCCCCTGCCCGGGGGGCAGAAGGCCGGCCAGGGAGGGTGACCTCTCCCTTCAGGCCTGGCTCCAGCCCCTCTGCCCGAGCTGCCAACCCGAGGGAGCGGGCGTCCGATGGGCACGTTCTTTCTACTCAAGCTGGCAGGCGGGCGTTATGTGTTGACCCATTCTCGGGCTCGCGCCAAGGGCGGCCCTTTCTGGGTGGGATCGCGGCTTGTGCCCCGGCTGGGAGGGACGGGGCATCCAGGCTGCTCCAGGCTTGGCTCTGCCCCATCCTGGCACTGCCACGGGGTGCCCGCCCTTCTTGGTCCCTGCTTCCCACCCTCCTCCTCTCCCCCTCCAGGGTGGTTCCCCTTCCTCACGAAGCCTTTCCCCATCTTCCCCCACTCCAGTCACCAGCTGCTGCCCTCCTCCCCAGCGCAGAAGCCCGCGGCCAGGGGCCTGCTGCCCGGGCAGCCACTAAGCGGGCAGGGCCTGCCCCTCGGCCCGGGGCCTTGGGCCAGCGTGGGCAGCGGGGAGGGCCCGGCCACGTCCTGCTCTGGCTTCCTCATCTGCAGCAGGGTCAGCCTGGCACCGGCCGGGCCGGGCGGCTCCTCCAAGACACTGCTTGCGGGCCTTCTTTGCGCTGCTGTGCTTCCAGCCGGGCCGCTCTGGCTTGGCCCCATGGGACACCCGGCCTTGGGGTCCGGGTTAGACCCGAGCGGCTTCCAGCCACCCCGCCCTCCCCTCCCGCTCTTTTCCAGCCCCAGGGCTGGGGGGGGGGGCAGCCACCTGGGGTCGGTCCGATAGAACCGCACCGCCATGTCCTTCCTGGCGCTGTGCGTGCGGGCGTGGGGGGGGCTGACTCCCCCTCCTGCCCGGCGGGGGTCTGCACACGCCCTGCCGCCGCCTCTCCCCCCCCCCCCCCCGGCCCGTTTCAGACTCAGGAGGGGCCCCGCCCGCCCCGAGCCCGGAGAACGGGGGACACCGAGTCCCCTTTCCGCAGCGGAGGCGGTCCCTGGCGGAGGAGCCCGGCCTCCTGCGCCCGGAGATGGCGCGTGCCCAGCGTAATTGCCATTTTAAAATCAATTAGAGCTGCGGGGCACTTGGTATTCCCCGCCTGTCCCTGCGGGGGCGAGTTTGTAACCGCCGCCCTCCCCCCAGTGCATTTTACCTTAATTATCTCATATCCATAATGCGCTTCTTTTCTCCATTGGAGGAACCGAATGGTGATTGAAAGCTAATGATTTCCAAAAGACAAAGGCCCCAAGCAGGGGGGGAGGGGGCTTTAATCGGGCTTCAGATGCTCCGCATGATTTAATTGGCCTGAAAGGATTGATTTTCTGTTAGAGCCATTTAGAGATCTGATTTTTAAGCTAATGACACTAAAAGTAAAATTTGTAATTAAAAGGGAGACCGAGATGAAGATAAATATTGTTCTCTCCCACTTTTCTGGGCCTATTAATGATTAAAATTGAATCGGAAATGCCGGACCTGGACTAGTTTGCATAACTGCGGCCCATCCGGAAAAGCGCTTGTGCCCCGAGAGCGCGTGTGCCCCAAGAGCGCGTGTGCCCCGAGAGCGCGTGTGCCCGGAGAACGCGTGTGCCCCGAGAGCGCGTGTGCCCCAAGAGCGCGTGTGCCCCGGGAGCGCGTGTGCCCGGAGAACGCGTGTGCCCCGAGAAAGAGTGTGCCCCGAGAGCGCGTGTGCCCCGAGAGCGCGTGTGCCCGGAGAACGCGTGTGCCCCGAGAGCGCGTGTGCCCCGGGAGCGCCTGTGCCCGGAGATTGCGTGTGCCCGGAGAGCGCGTGTGCCCCGAGAGCGCGTGTGCCCCGAGAGCGCGTGTGCCCCGGGAGCGCGTGTGCCCGGAGAACGTGTGTGCCCGGAGAACGCGTGTGCCCCGAGAGCGCGTGTGCCCCGAGAGCGCGTGTGCCCCGAGAGCGCGTGTGCCCGGAGAACGCGTGTGCCCCGAGAGCGCGTGTGCCCCAAGAGCGCGTGTGCCCCGGGAGCGCCTGTGCCCGGAGAGCGCGTGTGCCCCAAGAGCGCGTGTGCCCCGAGAGCGCGTGTGCCCGGAGAACGCGTGTGCCCCGAGAGCGCGTGTGCCCCGGGAGCGCGTGTGCCCGGAGAACGTGTGTGCCCGGAGAACGCGTGTGCCCCGAGAGCGTGTGTGCCCCGGGAGCGCGTGTGCCTCGAGAGCGCGTGTGCCCCGAGAGCAGGTGTGCCCGGAGAGCGCGTGTGCCCCGGGAGCGCGTGTGCCCGGAGAACGCGTCCTCAGCCGCGCTGTAACGGGGTTCCCTCCATTAACGTGGTGATCGAGGTGCTGGCCGAGATCCCCGGTCCCTCTTTCAAGATGCCCGATTTGGGGAAATCCCGGGAGAAGCGGCCTGGTGGGGCCCGGGCCCAGCAAAGGGAGCCGGGCCCTGCAGCTTCCTGAAAGCCGCTCCCGCAAAGTCTGTTTTCACTCCCTTGTATCCATGATATTGCTCCTACGGGGCGGGGGCTGCCCTTTGGCACTGCGGCCCCCCCCCCAAGAATCCCCAGCGCCTACCACCGCTCCGCCCCCATGTCTCATCCGCCGTCGGAGGGGCCGCCGGCCGGCCCTCGGCGCTTCACGAGCACTTTGTGCACGCGTTGGTTCAGGCCGGCCTTCCTCGCTGAACCAGCCGGCCGGCTGCTCCCCCAGCGCCAGGCCTCGCACGGCGGCAGCTTTCCCCTTGGGCGTCGGGGCCCGGCCGGCCACAGGGGTCCGGTCGCTGCGCCCACTGCCGGCCTCCCTCCTCCACACGGGCCTTCCCTCTGCAGTCAGGCTGCCCTTAGGCCCTCCGAGCCCCGAAGGCTCCTCCGGCCTCCCCTCCCCCAGGTCCCTCGGACCCCTCGAGGCCAGCGCCGGGGCAGGCTCTCACCCCCGCGGCTCTGGGTGCGGGGTGGGGGGGTGGGGCGGCTCTGAGAGGGGGGGGCGGCTCTGAGAGGCCGGGGCAGGCTCTCACCCCCGCGGCTCTGGGTGCGGGGTGGGGGGGTGGGGCGGCTCTGAGAGGGGGGGGGCGGCTCTGAGTGGCCGGGGCAGGCTCTCACCCCGCCGCGGCTCTGGGTGCGGGGGGGGGGGGGGGGGGGGCGGCTCTGAGAGGCCGGGGCAGGCTCTCACCCCGCCGCGGCTCTGGGTGCGGGGGGGGGAGGGTCTGAGAGGGGGGGGGGCGGCTCTGAGAGGCCGGGGCAGGCTCTCACCCCCGCGGCTCTGGGTGCGGGGTGGGGGGGTGGGGCGGCTCTGAGAGGGGGGGGGCGGCTCTGAGAGGCCGGGGCAGGCTCTCACCCCGCCGCGGCTCTGGGTGCGGGGGGGGGGGGGGAGGGTCTGAGAGGGGGGGGGCGGCTCTGAGAGGCCGGGGCAGGCTCTCACCCCCGCGGCTCTGGGTGCGGGGTGGGGGGGGGGGGGCGGCTCTGAGAGGCCGGGGCAGGCTCTCACCCCGCCGCGGCTCTGGGTGCGGGGGGGGGGGGGTCTGAGAGGGGGGGGGCGGCTCTGGGTGCGGGGGGGGGGGGCCCTGAGAGGCCGGGGCAGGCTCTCACCCCCGCGGCTCAGGGTGTCCGCTGGCATGCAGTAGGGGGGGGGCGGCTCTGGGCGCCTTGGGCAGGTTCTGGGGCGGGGCTCTGGGCGGGGCCGTGTCCGGCGGCCTCTCCTTTCCTCAGCCTCCCCAGCTGTCATCTCCCCCGACCCCAGTTCTCCCTCCATTACGGTAATGCAGCATTTCAGCGAGAATTTCCGGGAGCCCGGCGGGAGGGAGCCCGGGCCCTCTTGGCGCCCCCCCCCCCCAGCCACGGCCACATCCACTTGGCCTCCTAGTTAGGGCGGCCCCGCATGAGCTCTGACAGGGTTCAGCCCCCCCCCTGCGCCTGCGCCAGCCGGGGTGGGGGGGCCTTTATAAAATTTCCTTTCATTCAGGAGCAGAATGTCATTAACTTTGGAGTGGATGAATACAATGGACGGCAATTTGATTAACTTGTGGGGCGGGGAGCTCGGCCGGAGCGGGAGCGCCCTCCCCTCCACTGCCGGTCTGGAAAAGGCTCTGATTGGGCTGGGGCAGACGGGGGTGGGGGGGTGAGCAGCCCGGTCATGGCGGCGGCCCTCCCGTCTGCGCCCTTCGGGGTCTGACCGCTGCCCGGTGGGAGGCCGCCACAAGGGTTTGGGGGCGCTGGCGGGGCCCCGCCCACCCCGACTGGGAGCCCCCAGTGCGCCTCTTGGGACAAGCCTAAAAGCCTGGCATCGGAAAATAGAGCCTCAGCTTTGCTTCTGAAGTCAAGGGGACGCCTCCGGGGTGAGAGAGGGGCCTCGGACCCGATCCCAGGCCCCAGGGGCTTGGTCCTGCCCTTGGGGGCTTCAGCTCCCCCCAAGTCGGTCTGCTAAGCTCTCCCCTCCCCCAGCCACCAACTCTCTGTTTTCTATATAATCCAGTGGAAGGCCTAAAAGCCCCCTGTTAGGGCCCCAGACTCCAGGCTGGCCTCCAGCCTCCTTCCGGTATCGCCAGGCACAGAGCAGGCACTTCTGAAGGTGCCCGTTGGACGTTTGGCAGGTGGGCGGCGCTGCTGGCAGGACTGAGCCCTTCTCCTTCCTGGCGAGGGCCGGAAAGCCCCAGGGAGCTGGCCCCTGGCCCTGGCTCCGGCCTCCGGCGCCACTTCAGCTTCCCAGTGGCCTTCTGCTCCTCTTGCCCAGGACCGGAGTCAGAGCCGGCTGGTGCAGCCCAGGCCGGGGCCTGGCCGCTGGGGCCCTTGCGGGTGCTGCCCTGGGGGGGCGGGCAGGAAGGAGTTAAAGAGTCCCGCTCCTTCCTATCTCCCGGAGGCTGGGGATGGGAGGCTAATGGTGTGTACTCTGGGAGATAAGCCTAATTCAGGAAGTGATAAATTACCCACACCCCCTTTGTTTGCAAACTCAGCCTGATGGAGGATTTTTTAATGGGGTAATCTGGGCTCCCTTTCCCACCTCCGTGAGTCATGGGCCCGGCCCAGGCGGCTGAAGGGGCTCAGGCCCCGGGGCCCCGCCCGGACCGCTAAGGGGGCTCAGGCCCCGGGCCCCGCCCGGACCGCTAAGGGGGCTCAGGCCCCGGGCCCCGCCCGGACCGCTAAGGGGGCTCAGGCCCTGGCCCCCAGGGTGTCCACAGGCCATCCCTGCCTGTGGGAGGAGAGTGACTGTGGGAGCCATTCCTGCCAGCGGTGCCAGGAGCCAAGGAAAGCAGAGGGGGCCCTGCCGGGAGGGCCTCCAGGACAGTGGCCTTCCTCCTGGAGCACACCCAGAGGTGTCACAAGCCCCCTTGGGGGGGGTCTGGAAGCCTGGGTCAGACGGGGACCTGGGAGAGGCCGGGGCTGGGCCGGGCAGTTCAGTGGTGAGCTCAGCCCATGCTGTGTGCCCCAGGCTCCTGAGGCCTTGTACGCTGCGTGCAAGGGCTCGGCCAGGGGAGCTCCGGGGGGCGGGGCCTCCTCACCCCACAATTTCCGGGCTTCTGGAAGAATTCTGAGAAGCAAGGGCCTCCAGGACTTCTCTTTCTGCCGAAATATGGCCGCTAATAGACTGCTTTTTGCTCATGGAAAATTAATAAGCAGGCCGGGACAGTGAGGTTTCTAAATATGCAAAGATGGTTTTAATTGTTTTCAGGCCGGCAGGCAGGTGATCAATAATCCCAGCCCTGACAAACACACTGTTGACACGCGGGGAAAGGCCGGCTGGAGATAGGGGCTTCCTGTCGGCGCGCGGCTAATTCATATTCAGACGTTGTCATGTGCCATGATAAATGGATGCCTTGAACTGTATTGATAGAGTTGGTTAAACATTGAAAAAGTTGGGTTGAACTTTGACTTAAAATATTCATTAGTGCTAATTATGGATTTTATGACTACATGAATTACCGTTTCTGTGCCCTCATTGACCATTTTATTTTCAATTTATTTATTGCAATCTCCATAATATTATATTAGCCTTATTGGGCTCAGTGAGGTCATGCAGGCCGCCTGCCCTGCCCCCTGTGTTCCTTGTTGGGGGGGTACACTTGAGGCCAGTGACAGGCTCTCGGGGCAGCCTGCAAGGCCCATACACTGTCCCTGTGTCCCTGCCCCTCTGTCCTTGTCTGTCTGTCTCTCTCTTTGTCCCTCTGTCTCTGTCTCTCCCTCTTCCTCTTCCACTCTCTGTGTCTCTCTCTTTCTCCCTCTCCTTCCTCTGTCTGTCTGTCTCTGTCTCTGTCTCTTTGTCTCTCTCCTTTCTGTCTCTCTCTCTTTCTCCTCCTTCTTCCTCTATCTCTCCCTCTTCCTCTCCCACTCTCTGTCTCTGTCTCTGATGATGGATCCCAGGCTGTAGACGTCCCTCAGTCTTCCTTATTTCTCTTCATTTCAACCCTTTGATTTCTCTCTTTTGTGGGGCTAGCTCATGCTTTATAGATGCTCGTCTTCCAAAGCAGATCAGAATTTTGTCAGTTTGGTCCTTATTTTCAAGGTCCTCCATTTCTGTTTCCCGATCTTGATGGGAGTTTCTCTCTTTTTACTTGCATATTCATTTATTTATCCCTCCCTCCATTTTGTGAACAGAGATTTTTGGAGCCGGAAGTTTGCCTCTGGGGTCTGTAGATCTGGGCCTTGTAGCCATTTCCCCCAACCTCATGACTTTGGTTTCCACGATCTGTTCCTCAGCCACCAGGGATTCAGAGTATGGTTGCCAATCCGTGTATTTTTCTGGCCTTTCTTTGTTAATATTTTGTGGGACAATGCAGTTCGGAGAGGGCTGAGCCAACCTGAGAGCTGGGGAGCTAGGACTGGCTGGCAGACCCTGGCCACACCAGCCCTGGTAGCTCTAACCCACAAGTTGCATGGCAGGTGTGCTCTGCTTGGGAGGAGAGGAAGTTTTCTCGCAAGAGAGCCCACAACTGTGGCATCCTAGGTCTAGTTCAAACTGAACTCACCAGAAGAGCTCGTGAGCCCCGGGCGACCCTGGCACAGGGCCGCCCGGCATGGCGTGCCCACATCAAAGAAGGAGCTGGCTCTGTGAGCAAAGCAGAACTTCAGGCCCAAATTCCGAGCCAGCTCCGTCCCAGGTGTTTGGGAGCCATGTCCAACCTGCGGCAGAGCCTTCGGAGGCCTTTGCCCCTGATCCAGTGATGATGTCATTTTGGTCCACAGCTGACCTACCAGCCAAACACAAAGCAAAGCCAAAGGTCTGGAAAGGGTCCCTACCTCAAAGGGGCATGGATAGTCATAAAGTGGGGAAGAAAATGTACAAAGATCTCCTGGGAACCAAGTTACAGTGAAGCAGAACCGGGGAAAGTGGTCACAATGGACCAAATGGAAGGAGGGGAGACCTGTGCTGGAGGCCGCTGAGGGACCCATAGGGAAGGCATCTGAAGGGAGGAGAGGGGAAAAATCCTGACCCCTATAGTCACCCCGAAGGCCCTGAAAGAGCTGCTCACTACTGAGCTTCTCTCCCATTTACATCTCCAGCCAGGTGGAGAGTGACCTCGATGAGGATGTCAGCGGCCTTACCCCACAATGACCATGTCTTTTGCCATCTCACGAGGGTTTGAAAGGTGTAGGGAATACACCGCTTGTTGATAAAGACACAGCTGCCTGCCGCAGTCGACTTTCGAACGAACATCACTCACCCACGAATCGTTGGGATTCCATGAAAAATGGGACCGCAGAAATCAGTCTGTTCAGTGACCCTCTGATCATAAGGGCCATGCAAGGCTAACAGGGAGACGTGGAGGAGCTCTGGGGCCGTCGGGCTGGGCAGGGCCGCTCCGGAGGGATGCCGCTGCAGCGAGCCCAGAAAGGCCGGGTTTCCCAGTGCATCTGAACAGACACTCTTGTATTTCTGTATGTTTGTCTGGATCGAACCACGAGCAGAGCCCCGACTTGAATAGGAGGAGGAGGAGAATGATATAGTGACTTCGGCAAAGTCAGTTTAATACCCTCCAACTTTGCGTGGAAGCCGAGACCCATCTTTGCAACATTAACATTTTACGGAGAGAATTGTATGGCAACGAGACTGGGAGCATTTCGGAGAAGTGCACGGAGGCGGTGAGCAATCAGCCATGGCATACGGGCAGCAAAACCATGGAGAAAATCAGGAATAAGGGCTCTCACCTAGTAGTCATGTGACAAGAGCCAGGGGAGATGGAGGGACCATGCCCATCTTGCAGCTTGCCCGGCTGCACCCCCAGGACAGGCAAGGGGGAGTGGTCTGTGAATGCGCTATTGGAATCATTCCCAAATTGCCTGTGTAATAAGTAACGGCATGCGTGTTATTTCTGCCTTTTTACATTTGCTTAGGATTCCCTTTGCCTTTGCCTGGGATTATCTCTAAAGGTACTCCTCCATCCTAAGAAATATGTGCAGTTAATGTTGCCTGGCAGAATCTGTTTCCAAGTCTTTGGGGTTTACATTTTTCTTGTCTACCTTTCTGTTGGATTTATCCAGCTCTGAGAGAATACTATTAGTCTCCTATTATTGTGAACAGTTTTTTCAGTCAACATAAGGTTTGCCATTCAGTGTCCACACACACACGCCACTGTTGTGGTGATTACCTTTGAGTCCCCGCGGAGGAACAGAAAGGCTGCGGGCATTTTCAGTGCAGTTTGATTGAGGCGCCGCTCACACCCAGCGTCTCCTTGTATAACCAGGAGCACCTATGGGGTCCGCAGATAAGGAGGGCGGCTAACGCTGGGAAAAACCATTGTGTTTGAAGTGACGCAGCTCTGCCTCCCTCCCAGTGGCTCCCAGCTGCCCCATCATGCTGAGGTCCTGGCAGCGCGCATTTGGCTTGAGAAATGGCAGGGGGACCGCTCAGGGGGAGGGCTCTTGTGGATTGCAGACCGGAGGGTCCCTAGTGCTTGGAAGTCCGCCGGGGCTCCCCGAGCACCAGCCGCAGAGCCCGCCGTGCAGGCCGTGCAGGGGCTGGCCAGGCAGGGGCAGTGGACGCCCAGCCCCAGAGGCTACATGGACCCGGGTCCTCAGTGTGGGGGGTGTCTTAGGAAGGGAAGAGCTACCCCTGATGTGGCTCCCAAGGCTTTCCTCTCACCTTGCTGAGCCTGGGCTCCTCAGGGGCTGGGGGGAGTCCTCCCAAGGACCCTTCTCCTGTCCCCCGGTCCTGCCTACTGCTCACAGCGGACATTTGAGGAGCTCAGGGGAGCCAGTGAGGGCTGAACTGTCTGCCCAGCCAGCCAGCGTCTGCCCACCAGGAGTCTTAGAGGTCAGAGAAACAGCTGTCCCCTCAGTTTTGTCTCTAAAATTGCCCCCCCTTCTCTCCCATGGGAGAGAGCTTCAAGCTCCTTCATCCCGATCCCAGGTGGCACTTTGGCTTTTGTCCTTCCCACGTTTGTGGGCCTCCACATTATGGTGCCCTTGGGCAAGAAGGGCATTTCAGAATGGTGGCCCCCGGTTCAAGAGCAGCAGGGAAATGTCTCCCTAAAGTCTTACAGCAGCATCGCAAAGACCATGTGAATTCAGGGTTTCCTAAGTCAGTTTGGGGCCCATGGTGGTCTTGAGGGATGACTTGATACCCCCTCCCCTTTTCCTTTGGGTCTGACCCCTGATCTAGGGGAAGCAGGAAAGGGTCTGGCTCCCAGCCAGGAAAGGTGGTCCAGCCTCTAAAATGAGGGGTCTGGGCGTGGTTAACTGTGGATGGGTCTGGCGGCTCAGGAGTGAGCGCAGTTGTAGGCTGGAAGGCTGGGGGGCCGCTTCCCCTGGGAGAATGTGTGGCCATGACCCCAGAAGGATGTATCTCCTTGGGAAGGACCAGTGGAGGAAGAGCAATGGCCGCCATCTCTATTGGTTTCCTTAAGCTTGTGCCCCCCAGCCCCTCCTTCCTGTGTTCTCCATAACATGGGGGACGGCTTTGAGGGACAGGCCCCGGTCCTCCAGCCCCTGCCTCCTGTAGCGTCCCACTACCGTACGAGGGAGGGCTTTGTGCCAGGGCCATAGAAGTGGTCCCCAAAAAGAGGGTCCCCAAGTCCCCTTTGAGGGTGGTCCCACCTCCAGTTCCCTAACTGATTCCTGTTGGTTTTCTTCCCTAGGCACTAGGAAGCTTCTATTTCCTTCATGAGTCTTTGAAAAATATCTATCAGTTCGACTTTAAGGGTAAGTCTGGCATCCACCCCTCTGGGTCGGGGGTCTGTGCAACTCTTGGGGCTGCAAAGAGGCCCGGGTCCCTTCGGGGCCATTGGGGTACAGTGGGTGCCCAGTGGGGGAGCAGGATCCCTCATGGGCGGCCCTCCAGCCCACCAGGCTTCTCAGCCACCGAGCCTTGGGAACTTGGGTTGGGGGTAGGGAGGGTGGCCAGCAATTAATGAGTGCCTACTGTGTGCAGGTCACTGTGCTGTGTCCCCAGGATACAGGGAGAGAGCAGGGAGCATCCTGATGTGGGGGTTGGGGGAAAGGGTAAGGGGCAGAAGAACCACCCTGGAGAATGTCACAACATTCATGGCCACTGGGATAAAATAGCTCAAGTTTATATAAGCAGAAGACATCAGTCACACTCGCACAAATCCACACATGCTCAGATACACACACAGTCACGCTCGGGTACACAATCACAATCACACATAGACACACTCATGTACACAGTCACACAACCACAGTCACACACAGACACAATCACACAGCCTCAGTCACACTGACACACAGACACAATCACCCATAGACACGCTTGTGTACACATTCACAGTCACACTGACACACAGACACAATCGCACACTGTCACGCTCATGTACACAATCACAGTCACACAGACACAATCACACAGCCACAGTCACACACAGACACAATCACACAGCCTCAGTCACACTGACACACAGACACAATCACCCATAGACACGCTTGTGTACACATTCACAGTCACACTGACACACAGACACAATTGCACACTGTCACGCTCATGTACACAATCACAGTCACACTGACACAGACACAATCACACATAGACACACTCATGTACACAGTCACACAACCACAGTCACACACAGACACAATCACACAGCCTCAGTCACACTGACACACAGACACAATTGCACACTGTCACACTCATGTACACAATCACAGTCACACTGACACAGACACAATCACACATAGACACACTCATGTACACAGTCACACAACCACAGTCACACACAGACACAATCACACAGCCTCAGTCACACTGACACACAGACACAATTGCACACTGTCACGCTCATGTACACAATCACAGTCACACTGACACAGACACAATCACACATAGACACACTCATGTACACAGTCACACAACCACAGTCACACACAGACACAATCACACAGCCTCAGTCACACTGACACACAGACACAATCGCACACTGTCACGCTCATGTACACAATCACAGTCACACAATCACACTGATACGCAGACACAGTCACACACAGACACACTCGTATACACAGTCACACAGACACAATCACACTGACACGCAGACACAGTCACACACAGACACACTTGTATACACAGTCGCACAGCCACAATCACACTGACACGCAGACACAATCACACACAGACACACTCGTATACACACAGTCACACAGACACAATCATACTGACACGCAGACACAGTCACACACAGACACACTCGTATACACAGTCACACAGACACAATCACACTGACACGCAGACACAGTCACACACAGACACACTCGTATACACAGTCACACAGACACAATCACACTGACACGCAGACACAGTCACACACAGACACACTCGTATACACAGTCACACAGACACAATCACACTGACACGCAGACACAATCACACACAGACACACTCGTATACACACAGTCACACAGACACAATCACACTGACACGCAGACACAGTCACACACAGACACACTCGTATACACAGTCACACAGACACAATCACACTGACACGCAGACACAGTCACACACAGACACACTCGTATACACACAGTCGCACAGCCACAATCACACTGACACGCAGACACAATCACACACAGACACACTCGTATACACACAGTCGCACAGACACAATCACACTGACACGCAGACACAATCACACACAGACACACTCGTATACACAGTCGCACAGCCACAATCACACTGACACGCAGACACAATCACACACAGACACACTCGTATACACACAGTCACACAGACACAATCACACTGACACGCAGACACAGTCACACACAGACACTCGTATACACAGTCACACAGACACAATCACACTGACACGCAGACACAGTCACACACAGACACACTCGTATACACACAGTCACACAGCCACAATCACACTGACACGCAGACACAATCACACACAGACACACTCGTATACACACAGTCGCACAGACACAATCACACTGACACGCAGACACAATCACACACAGACACACTCGTATACACAGTCGCACAGCCACAATCACACTGACACGCAGACACAATCACACACAGACACACTCGTATACACATAGTCACACAGACACAATCACACTGACACGCAGACACAGTCACACACAGACACACTCGTATACACAGTCACACAGACACAATCACACTGACACGCAGACACAGTCACACACAGACACACTCGTATACACACAGTCGCACAGCCACAATCACACTGACACGCAGACACAGTCACACACAGACACACTCGTATACACACAGTCGCACAGCCACAATCACACTGACACGCAGACACAGTCACACACAGACACACTCGTATACACACAGTCGCACAGCCACAATCACACTGACACGCAGACACAGTCACACACAGACACACTCGTATACACACAGTCGCACAGACACAATCACACTGACACGCAGACACAATCACACACAGACACACTCGTATACACAGTCGCACAGCCACAATCACACTGACACGCAGACACAATCACACACAGACACACTCGTATACACACAGTCACACAGACACAATCACACTGACACGCAGACACAGTCACACACAGACACACTCGTATACACAGTCACACAGACACAATCACACTGACACGCAGACACAGTCACACACAGACACACTCGTATACACACAGTCACACAGACACAATCACACTGACACGCAGACACAGTCACACACAGACACACTCGTATACACAGTCACACAGACACAATCACACTGACACGCAGACACAATCACACACAGACACACTCGTATACACACAGTCACACAGACACAATCACACTGACACGCAGACACAGTCACACACAGACACACTCGTATACACAGTCACACAGACACAATCACACTGACACGCAGACACAATCACACACAGACACACTCGTATACACACAGTCACACAGACACAATCACACTGACACGCAGACACAGTCACACACAGACACACTCGTATACACAGTCACACAGACACAATCACACTGACACGCAGACACAGTCACACACAGACACACTCGTATACACACAGTCGCACAGCCACAGTCATACTGACACACAGACACAATCACACACAGTCACACCATCTCAGAACCCTTTGGGAAGCCGCCCGTGTGGCAGCCCCCTGTGGCCCCGAGCATTCCTGCAGGAAGAACAAATCAGGGACCCCCAGGGGCCTGAAGTGAACTGGTGCAAAGTGCATTAAGGGGACCCCTGTGACCCCGGGGAATGCAAAGGACGATTAATGAAGCAGAAATCTGTCATCCTAACGACTGCCCATGACCCGGTGCACCTCCTTCTTCCTGGGTTGCTGCTCCCGTATGGCGCGTGGTGCACCCTCAAAGACCGCGCTGGACTTGGGGGGCCCCTCCCTCCCTGGGGACCCGGTGGTCCTCGAACGAGTGGGTGATTTACGCAGGCCCTTGGCAGGCAGCGGACCTGGGCAGCAGGCGATGCTCTCGGGAGGGCGGCTCGGCGCGGCCAGCCGAGCGTTCAGAAGACTGGGATGTGGAGCAAGTCGCTGAAGCCCTGCTCAGTCTCCCCATCTGTAGAATGGGGCCTTGGCCTGGAGGCTCAATGAGAGAGGAGATAAAGGGAGAGTGCTGGGGGCCGGCTGGGCCCTGCGCTGTCCTTTCCTGATGCTCATCTCCCCTCCTGGACAGGTCACAGAGAGACGCCCTCCCCTCCCCCGTCCCCCCTCACTCGCGGTTTTCTTTTCTTAGCAAAGAAATACAAGAAAGTGACGGGCAAAGAAATCTACTCGGACACGCTGGAGAGCACGCCCATGCTGGAGAAGGAGAAGTTTCCTCAGGACTACTTCCCAGAGGTGGGTGAGGGCCCTGCCCCGGCCGAGGGAGGGAAGGGGGGCAGCTCTCTGGGCTCAGACCCCCACCTCGCTCCGCCCGTTCAACTTCTGTTGTTCATTTAGTCAAGTTGGTCAGCACTGATTAAGCACCTGCTGTGTACTCTGTGCCATGTGGGCACAGCCCCAGCCCGCTGTAGCCCATGGGGGGGGGTCCTCCCAAAAGGAGGCGGGGGTGAAGGGGAAGGCTGCTGCCTGAGGAGGACGGCTTGGAGCTGGAAGCGGGAGGGGAAGACAGACCACAAAGAGTGGGGGGGACAGGAGGAGCCGGCAAGCCGGGGTTGCCCCCCAGAAAAGGGGGGGTAGAGACAAGCAGGTGACGGCCCCCCACGTAGGAAGCCCGGCAGGAGCTGCATCTGAGGAGAATCTTGGCGGGGCGGGCCGGAGGCCCGGAGACCCCAGCAGCTCCCGCACAGTCCAGGGATGGCTGGGTGCCGCTGAGGAGGGAGGGGGCGGGGGGGGGGGGGGGGGGGCAGGGACTCCCAGGTCTACACGGGCTCGCCGCTCCCAGCTGAGTTTAGTGCCTGTGGAGCCGCGACCCCCGGACCCAGGGCCAGAGCCCGCTTCGAGCCGTGAGGCTGGCGCAGGAGCCCCCAGTTTGCCAGAAGGCCCGCCCCTTCCTGAGCCCCTTCTCGCCCCCCCACATCCTGGAGCACGTGGCCAGAGCCCGGTGTGGAGTGGGGTCGCCCCTCCGGCGGAGGCGCAGATGGGCGGGGCGGCTGGGACAAAGGGGACAAAGAGGAGACAACTGGGGCCCTTGAAGGGTGGAATGGCCGGGGGGGGGGGGGGGGGGGGGGGGGGGGGGGGGGCGGGTGGTGTCCGGGAGGGGCCAGGCGCTTCCCAGTGTGCTGGGGGGGGGCGGGGTGGTGTCTGGGAGGGGCGGGGCGCTTCCCAGTGTGCTGTGACGGGGTCCGGAGGGGGGTGTCCGCGCCTCCCCGCCGGGGACAGATGACCAGCCCCGACAGTGTCCTTCAGCGTTTGGCAGATTGATGAGGATGATTTCATTAAGCCTGCGGCCGCCGGCCCCCTCCCTTTTTTGCCCCCGCCTCCCCCCCCTCCCAGCCTGGGGCACCCCCTCTCGGAGGGCGCCTGCGCAGATCCCTCAGATTGGCCGCTCCTCGAGGCCCGCCCGGTCTTCGGCTCCTCGGCAGCGCCTGGCCCCGCGGGGGCGGGGCTCCGGCCCCTCCTCTCCTCAGCTCTGGCCTCCAGGCCCTCGGGGCTCCCCGGGGTGGGCGGCTCGGGCGCCTTTTTTGGGGCTTTTATGAGCACGCTTAAGGGCGCTCTAAAAGTAATTACGGGATGGCCGCGGGGACTCCCCGGAGTCCGGCCTGATTTACGCACCCAACGACGCCTTGGGGAGCCGCACTCCACATGATGGGGGGGCGGCCATTTTCCCGGGCGGGAGTGAGAAATGGGTTGTTATCATAGATCACGCTCCCGCCCGGCTCTTGTGAAAGATGGATTCATCCCACTAATGCTCTAATGCAGACCTGGGAGAGGAGCGCAGCCTCCCCGCCGTGATTTATGGGCTCTTTTAGGAGATGAAGCTGCGCGCTCCCATCCATCTACGGGCCGCAGGAATCCTATTAGGCGGCCGAGGGCCGCGGGGAGGATGGCGCCCCCGGGCGGAGCCCCCTGGGCACATTCAGAGCAGCTGACCCCCGGGGGGCGGGATCTGCCGGGATCTTGCTTTTCGGCCGCAGGGTTACTAAAGGGGACGCCCCTAGGACCCAGTGACGGGCTGGGAGGGGCTGACCGCTTTGTGGCAGGAGGGGGGCTCCTCATTATGGAGCCCAGGCCCTCCTCTGCCCGGGTAACTGACTCCGCCCGCCTCCTTTCCCCCCTTTCCCCCCATGAGGACTGGAAGGACGCGCAGGGGGGTCACTTGGGGTCACTGCCGCACTCAGCAGGCCTGGGGGGGCCCTGCGACCCTGAGGATGTTGTCAGGCGGCCTGGGCGGCCATCAGGCCCGGAGCTTCGCGGGCCGAGGTCCCTTTCCCCACCTTGGGTCCATTTGGACTCCCACCAGCCAAGCCAAAAACGCACCAAAGGCCGGACGGCTGGTCTTAGGGACGCTCAGTGGCTCTCCAGGTCGCGGACACGGGGGGCGCCCGGGGGCCCCATCACTAGAGGTCCGGGGCAGGGCCCAGCGTCTTCATTAAGGTGAATGACGAGGCGCGGGGCCGCTCTGCTCGGAGCAGGGGAGAGGGAGCCCGGCCGGCCGGCCCTGCCCCAGCCAGACCTCAGGCCACGGGCGGCAGCCTCCCCTGCCCCAAAGGGCTCCATCCCGAAGCCTTCACCTGGACGGGCCGAGGGAGCGGCCCAGGAGTCAGAAACGAACAAACGCATTTTCTAAAGCCAGAAAGGGAAGAACAAAAGATGGCTTTGGCGATCGGCCCGCCACTCCCCAACACGACTGACAGACGTGGGCAGCTGGCGCTCCTGGGGGTGAGGGCATGGGCCAGGGGCCCTGGACATGGGCGCGCCGCCCTTGGCGGATGGGGTCTGAGACCAGGGAAAAGGCTCTAGTGCCCCCTGCCCAACAGACCAAGATGGCGGCTCTCATTGTCTAGAGCCCAGAGCCCTAGCGTCAGGTCTAGAGGGAAGCCTGTCAGTTATAGGTCTCTGGTGCCAGAGAGACGGGCCTTAGCTCCAAACCCTTCTCATCGAGGCTGCTTGTTCTGTCTCTGTCTGTCATACTTTCTCTCTGTCCCGCTGTCTGTGTGTGTGTGTGTGTGTGTGTGTGTGTCCATCTATCAGTCTGTCTCCATCTCCATTTCTCTATGTCTGTTTCTGTCATTCTGTCTCTCAGTGTCTGTCTACCTCTGTCTTTGTCTCTGTGTCTGTCTCCATCTCTGTCTCTGTCTCTGTGTCTCTGTCCTTCTCCCCCTCTCCCCCCAACCCATTTCACTCCTAGGAACTTCTTTTTAGCCCCTGAGAAGGCAGGTGCGACCTCCCCGTGTCTGTCCTTGCTCAGGAAGTGTCTCCACCACGGCGCGGTCCCCTGCAGAGCAGTTTTGGTGTTGGCTCTGGCTTTGGGGCTCGGGCTCAGCGGGGGGTCTGGCTCTTCTGCCCTCCTGTGAACCGACTGTGTTTGCTTTTCAGTGCAAGTGGTCCAGGAAAGGCTTTCTTCGGACCAGGTGGTGCATCTCGGACTGGTAGGTCATCGCGGGTTCCAGGGGTGCGGGGTTCTGGGAGTGCAAACTGTGGGGCTCCCACGCGTGTTCAGCCCACCAGAAATGCGCTCTCATCTCTTGGCAGAGGAAGGGTTTTGGTCACTCCTTGAGACAGGGACAGGACCCCTTTCTTCCTGCTCTGAAAGGGACAGAATCTTCCATCGGGACAGAGGGGACGCCCTAGGGGATGGGACAGGCAGAACGGCTCAGTCACCCCAGCCCGGGAAGGGCATTGGGTCCCCAAGTCCACGTCGCCTCATGTCCAGGGCGCCCCACTCTCCCAGTGGGCGTGACCGAGCTTCCGTCCCAGGTCCACCAGCAGGTGGCTGTGTCCCACCATTCCTCTCCTTGCCTTGGCAGTCGCCCCTTGTTCTGCCTATGGCCTGCCTGGCTCCCCAGTGCTCGGGAGTCAAGAGTAGAGGAGGGGGTGGGAGGAGCCTCCCACTGCCCAGCTCCATCCCCTCTCTCACTCTGGGTCCCACAGGGGAACTCTGACTCCCCTCTGGCTCCTTCCAGTCCACATCCTTGGCAGTTGTCAGCTCTTTTGTTCTTGATTTTTGCAGCTATAAAATGGGGCCAAGACGAATGCCAGGGCCCTCCCCGCTCAGGGAAGGTCTCTGCCTCTGGCCCTGACTCCCCAGAGTCTGCCTGGTGCTATTCCCAGAGGTCCCCTCCCCACGAGAACCACTGGGGGGGGGGATGTCCCGGGCACGTGGGTGTAGCATGGGGTAAAGCCCGTGCTTGCACAGTCTGGCAGGCTCTGCTAGTGTGCCCTCCTGGGGCCGGCTCAGGCTGAGACCGTCCGGGGCCACGGCCCCCAGGGGCCCCCTCGCTCACCCCTTCTCTGCCTTGTCCTGCAGTGCCTTCGACCTGGTGAACATCCACCTCTTCCACGACGCTTCCAATTTAATTGCCTGGGAGACGAGCCCGTCGGTTTATTCCGGGATTCGGCACAAGGCCCTGGGTTACGTGCTTGACCGGTAGGTGGCGACAGCTGTAGGCCCTCCTTGTCCCCCACCCCCTCCTGGGGCCTCCTTAAACGTGGTGTCTCACACTGGCAGATGAGGGGGAGGTGGACTCCCCGCTCCCAGGGCCCCTCAGGCCACAGGTTCCTGGCTTCCACGGGGCTGGGGAAGGGGCAGCCTGGGAGGGAGGGGGAGCTCTGTGCCAGTCCTGGCCAGGGCTCTTGGCCAGCTGACCGCCCTTCTCTCTGGGCTTCTTTCTGCTTTGTGCCCCTCCGTGCCACCTCCTCCCCAGAGTGGGCCCTCCCCGTGCCCATGAGGTTCCACTGCCCCAGAAGTTGTCCCTCCTGGGTACAGTGCGTGCCCTGCACCCTCATTCCTGACCCCCAGGGAGCAGCCGAGAGCCTCTGAGGGCCCGTGGCCCCTCCCCCTTGCATCCTCCTCCCAAGGAGCCAATCCCGGTCCCCCTCCCCCCATAGTGACCGCCAGGGGCTGGGCGGGTGCCCCAGCAGCATGACTCTGGGAGCCAGCTCCCCCTCCCCCGGCAGGGCCCCCCCTGTCCCGGCCAGAGAGCCCTCCCCCACCTGCCCTTCTCCCGCTGGACCTGGGGCCCAGGTCACTGATGGGCAGTGCCCAACCCCAGGCCAGCAATTCAGCGGAAGCCTCCGGGTGCCCAGCCTGGGGCTCAGAGTGGCTGGAAAGGGGAGAAGGGGCGGGACCTCACCATGTCCTGGCGCCTGCGGAGGGGGAGAGTGCTGGTCCGGACTGAGGGACACAGGGAGGGGCAGGGGCAGCCTGGAATGGGGGCAGCTGTTGTAACGGGGGGGGGGGGGGGGGGGAGGGGGGGCATTAATGTGATAGGGGGAGGGGCTTCCCTGGTATGGGGACAGCTGTTGTAGTAAGGGGGAGGGGCAGAGGCATCCCTGGTATGAGGGGCAGCTGCTGTAATAAGGGGGGAGGGGCAGGGGCATCCCTGGTGGAGGAAGCCCCCTCCCCCGCTGTTGCAGCAACTGGGGGAGGGGCAGTTCCCCCTAGGCAGCCAGTCTGGATGGGAAGTGTTCTCTGTCCTCCCCCTCCCCTCCTCTGACCCCCGCAGACCCTGGACGTTGAGTCAGCCCCCCTCCCCCTCCCCGTACTCCCCTCGTTTCCCTGGGTCCTTCTGTGTTCACGGCCGCCGTGGGCGGGCCGCAGCGGGGCCTGGCACACAGGAGGCGGTGCTGGGAGGTGGAGTGCCCGCTGGCCTCCGAGGGCTCCTTTGGAGGGTCCTGAATCGGGGGCCTCTTTTTCTCGCCTCCTGGGGGCCGTTTTGGCTCCATCTTCCCGGCCCAGACTGTCTTCTGGCAAAAGAAAGACTCCATGGGGGGGCGCCCCTCGCTCTTTCCGGCCGGGCCCGGAGGGGTCTCTGCGCAGAACGCCGGGGTGGGGAGCGGGTCCCGCCCCCCGCGCTTCTTCCCTGGGCCGAGGGGGGAGGCGAGCGAGCTCGGAGCGGCCGGGCCAGACCCCCCACGACGCCGCGGGGAGCGCTCGCTGTGGGGCCGTATCATTCAGATGTGACCCCTGGCGAGAGGGGCGCGGGCTCCGGCGCGAGCTGGGCTTTGCATTCCCCTGAATTGGCCCTTTGAGAGCTCAGCCGGCCGGAGCCGGCGACCCCCGGAGCGCAGCGCGGGCCTCGCACAAAGGGGGCGTCGCAGGCGGTGAATAATGGGCAGCCCCTTTCAGCAGCCACCGCGGGGGCTTTTCTGCTCGGCTGATGGGGGAGGACAATGCCGAGGAGGCCCTTTGACGCCGCGCCGCCACCAACAGTGTCCCCATTCAGAGGCTTTGGGAACCCGCGGGCCATTGTGCCGTCACTCCTGCAGGACGGGAGAGGGAGGCCGGCCGGAGGGGACGGCCCAGGCCCTGCTGCCGCCGAGCGCCCTCTGGCTCCTCACCGGCCAGGCGGCTGTGGCCCCAGAGCCCGGAAGGGCTCCCCGGGAGTCCGGCCCCCCAGCACGGTCCCCCCATGGCCCCTCATCACAGCTCCCCTTACCGGGGCTCCCCCTACTTTACTCCCCATCACGGCCCCCCCACCACAATCCTCCTCTCCTCTCGGCACAGGACAAGAGAAGGAAGGGAGCCAGTCTCTTGTGTGGTCAGCCTGGGCCCCTGAGCTTAGGCCGCAGGTGGATGGGCAAGGGAGGGGCTCAGCCAGGCCCTCTGAGCAAGGGGGGGGGGCGCTCAGAGACAGACGGGGAAGGTGGGCCCCCCCCACACACACACACGCGTGCGTATGGGTGCCACGCCCTCTCGAGGTTAAGGAGCAGGATGGGGCCCCTGAGGCTGGAGGGGGCCCCCGGGAGCTTCCTGAGCCCTCTGTGCTGTTCAGATCCATGAAATGGGCCTTCCCCCACCCCATGACGGGGTCCCGCCGTTCCCCTCTGGAAACAGGGCGGGGGCGCGTCCGGCAGAACCCCCGGCGTGAAGCGCCCTTTGTGCCCGTCATCGTTTTCTCACAAATATAGTCCTTTGTCAGCTCGCCGGAGTTAATTTGATCAACATTGGAGCATTTAACTTTTGTGCCCGCTCAAAGGGGCTGTTTCATGCCCATTTGGGGCATTCAAAAGGGATGATTACCAGAAAAATAATGTGCCCGCGCACAATTGGGAGCAATTAGTTTCCCAGGGAGCGGCGAGTGATGCACGGCCTCCACACAGCTCCCCTTTGTCGCCGCGGGGACGGTCATCAGTCAGCTGTCAGCGCGGCTCAAAGGGCCCTCCGGCCCCGGCCTTCTCTCGGGGCTTTTCCCAGAACGGGCGGATGAATGGGCTAAAGAAAAGCACCGCGGTCTCCAGGCAAAGGGGAGCTCAGCCCGAAGGATGCAGGTCATCCCTGGAGCCCCCGGAGTCACCGCAGCGTCCCGAGCGCCTCCCGCGGAATGTGGGTGTGAGTGTGAGAGGCAGAGACAGAGTCAGAGACAGAGAGACAGTGAGAGAGAAACAGAGACAGAGAGAGAGAAACAGACAGAGACAGAGAGAGAGAAACAGACAGAGACAGGGAGAGAAAGAGAGAAACAGAGACAGAGAGACAGGGACAGGGAAAGAGAAAGAGACAAAGAGACAGGGAAAGAGAGAGAGACAGAGAGAGAGAAACAGAGACAGGGAGAGAAAGAGAGAAACAGAGACAGAGAGACAGGGAGAGAGAGAGAAAGAGACAAAGAGACAGGGAAAGAGAGAGAGACAGAGACAGGGAGAGAAAGAGAAACAGAGACAGGGAGAGAAAGAGAGACAGAGACAGGGAGAGAAAGAGAAACAGAGACAGGGAGAGAAAGAGAGACAGAGACAGAGAGACAAAGAGACAGGGAAAGAGAAAGAGACAAAAAGACAGGGAAAGAGAGAGAGACAGAGAGAGAGAAACAGAGACAGGGAGAGAAAGAGAGAAACAGAGACAGAGAGACAGGGAGAGAGAGAGAAAGAGACAAAGAGACAGGGAAAGAGAGAGAGACAGGGAGAGAAAGAGAAACAGAGACAGGGAGAGAAAGAGAGACAGAGACAGAGAGACAAAGAGACAGGGAAAGAGAAAGAGACAAAGAGACAGGGAAAGAGAGAGAGAAAAAGACAGAGACAGAGACAGGGAGAGAAAGAGAGACAGAGACAGGGAGAGAAAGAGAAACAGAGACAGAGACAGAGAGAGACAGGGAGAGAGAGAAACAGAGACAGGGAGAGAAAGAGAGAAACAGAGACAGAGACAGAGAGACAGGGAGAGAGAGAGAGACAGAGAGAGAGAAACAGAGACAGGGAGAGAAAGAGAGAAACAGAGACAGAGACAGAGAGACAGGGAGAGAGAGAGAGACAGAGAGAGAGAAACAGAGACAGGGAGAGAAAGAGAGAAACAGAGACAGAGACAGAGAGACAGGGAGAGAGAGAGAGACAGAGAGAGAGAAACAGAGACAGGGAGAGAAAGAGAGAAACAGAGACAGAGAGACAGGGAGAGAGAGAGAAAGAGACAAAGAGACAGGGAAAGAGAGAGAGACAGAGACAGGGAGAGAAAGAGACAGACAGACAGAGAGAAACAGACAGAGACAGGGAGAGAAAGAGACAGACAGACAGAGAGAAACAGACAGAGACAGGGAGAGAAAGAGAGAAACAGAGACAGGGAGAGAAAGAGAGAAACAGAGACAGAGAGACAGGGAGAGAGAGAGACAGAGAGAGAGAAACAGAGACAGGGAGAGAAAGAGACAGAGAGATAGAGAGAGAGAAACAGACAGAGACAGGGAGAGAAAGAGAGAGACAGGGAGAGAGAGAGAGACAGAGACAGAGACAGAGAAAGACAGAGAGAGAGAGAGAGAAAGAGAGAGAGACAGAGACAAAGAGACAGGGAAAGAGAGAGACAGGGAGAGAAAGAGAAACAGAGACAGGGAGAGAAAGAGAGAAACAGAGACAGGGAGAGAAAGAGAGAAACAGAGACAGAGACAGAGAGACAGGGAGAGAGAGAGAGACAGAGAGAGAGAAACAGAGACAGGGAGAGAAAGAGAGAAACAGAGACAGAGAGACAGGGAGAGAGAGAGAAACAGAGACAGGGAGAGAAAGAGAGACAGAGACAGAGAGACAAAGAGACAGGGAAAGAGAAAGAGACAAAGAGACAGGGAAAGAGAGAGAGAAAGAGACAGAGACAGAGACAGGGAGAGAAAGAGAGACAGAGACAGGGAGAGAAAGAGAGACAGAGACAGGGAGAGAAAGAGAAACAGAGACAGAGACAGAGAGAGACAGGGAGAGAAAGAGAGACAGAGACAGGGAGAGAAAGAGAAACAGAGACAGAGAGAGACAGGGAGAGAAAGAGACAGAGACAAAACGATGGAGAGAGAAAGAAGAAAGAAAAACAAGACATACAGAAAAAGAGACACTAAGAGAGAGAACAAGAGACACAGAGACAGAGATGGAGAGAAAGAGGAGAGACAGACAGAGGTAGGAGAGCGAGACACAAAGACAGAGATAGGAGAGAGACACAGAGATGGAGACAGAGGGATAGAGACAGCGTGGGGGGGGGGTGTCCGGAGCCTGGGCCAGCGTGCTGCCGTCAGAAGTTGGCGAACAACATGGTGCCCAGTGGACACTTTCTCTGTGTCCGTCATGGCGGCTCCTCTCCCACGCCGTACGTGTCAGGGTCCCGGAGCGCGCCGCCTCTCTGGCTCCCTCCTCCAGGGGAGGCTCTTTTGCCCAAAGCCCCAGGAAAGTCTCCCCCCCCCCAACTGACTTGCTGGGTCTTTTATGCGGTTATGATCAGTGAGGGAGATGAGAGATGACATCATCCTCCCCCTCCCCCCCGTGCCCCCTTTCCCTCTGAGCGTCTCCCGCTGTCATTGGGCTGGTTGGGAAGGAATCGAGAACAAGGGAGTTTAAGGAAAGAGAAGGCAGAGAGTGTGGGAGAGCCCCCCGCCCCCCATGTCAGGGAAGTGCGCTGGTTGGAGGGCAGGTCCTGGGGCCGGAGGGCTGCTCGAGACCTCGGCCTTGGAGATCAGACTGGAGGCCAGCCTAGCTGGAGTTCTTTCCCATGGAGCCCTGGGCGAGCACCGACGACCCCCAGGCCCCTCAGGGCCCCGCCTGGCCTCTTCAGGGCCGCTCTGGTGCCGTTCCCGGGCCTGCTGCGCTGCTTGGGTCCAGCCCGTGGCCGGGGTGCCCAGAGGACGCCCTGCCCAAGAGAGCCTGGCTCAGGCTCTGCTGCTGTCAGGACCCCGGATTCTCCAGCGACATCTCCGGAGCGCTCCCCTCGGGCTGATTAATTTGCCCACAAATGGAGATGGACCGGGCAGTGTCTTTGGAGATCTATTAGCGAGTCTCGGAATCCGGAGCACTTGGGCGGCGGCTTCGCCCACAGGGTCCCCGCTCAGGAGGGCCTCACGAGGTTACCGCGGAACCCGGCTGAACCCGGCCCCCAGCGTTGTTCGCATCATCCAACCTAACGTGACAACGTGGCGAAATCTGCAGGGTCCTGCTGGCGAGTCGCCGTAACTCGGGGAGTTCGGGGCCCAGATGCTCGCCTGGCTGCCATCCCATCCCTGGGCCCAGACCCAGCCTCCGTATCCTGGACGTGGCCATTGCTCCAGAAAGTCTGCGACAGAGAAGGGGACTTCAGGAAATACAGGCAGGAGGGCCTGCTGGTCGACCCTGGCCTGGGCTCAGCACGGCTGCCACCAGCCTGGCCCGACCTTGCCGAGCCCGAGAGCCCCGGGCTCTGTCTCGCCTCCAGGAGGGTCTGCTTCTCGTCACCCCGATGGGGACTGTCACAGAGATAGACGACTCGGGGCCCCCTCAGGAGGACACCAGAGGCCTTCCGTGGCTCCCTGAGAGCCACCAGGACGAGGGCCCCTGGCCGTGGGCTTGCCCTTAGGCCCCTGAGGAACATTGGGAGGCTCTGCTCAGACTCACCCTCAGGACAAGGGGCCCCTGAAGGCCTCCAGGAGGGGCCTGGGCCTGGCCTTGCCCACAGGGCCCTTGGGGGCCGCCTCTCCCTTTCCCAAGGCCAGGCTGTGGGGCGCGGAAGGCCCTGGGGCCCACGCCCGCCCCGAGCCCCCACGCTGCAGCCTCCCCTGCCCGCAGGCACTGACAGGTCCTTCCATCATCAGGCCGGGCTCCCATTCCATTAGGCGGCCGTCAGTGTCGCAGAGCCGTCAAGCCAGAGCGAGGCAGTTTCCAAGGGCTAAAAAATTGATTTTTATGGCTCTTCTTGTGTATTAGGTATATGATATTGATGCGGGCCTTCTTTTAGCCTTAATAGCTCCTGACAAGGGAATTAATTTAAAAAAACACAGCATTTTCCCCGCCACGGCACCGGAGTGGAATTAAAAATGACCGCGGCCGGCGAGCGAGGCAGCTGTGGCGGGCCGAGGCTTTCTGACAACGGTCTCCATCTTGCCGCCCGACCTGAGATCACTGGCTGTTATTAATGGCCGCCGGCTATTCCAGCGGAGCGCGGGGCGATATGATGAAGTTTAGCCTTTTAATGACGGGATTGCGGCGTTTGAGCCACGCCACTGGAAACACTTACATCAGGCCATTCCGGGCCCACTTAGCCTGTCATGAGCAAGTTTTCCCTGGAACTGATTGTTCTTCCCGGATTCCAGAAGCCCGGACCCGGGCGGGAGCCTGGCCACAGGGCAGACCCTGCGAGGGGGAGGGGGCAGCAGAGCTTCTCCCCAGCAGGGCGTTGTCTTGGGGGACCCCCCCCGGCTCCCCCATCTGCTACCTGTCGTCAGCCCCAAAGCTTCTGCATTGGCTCCCGGCTCTGGGGCCAGGGCCCCCTCCTCCCAGGCCGCTGGCTCTGCGCTTCCCTGCTGTGCTGGGTAAATGCAGATGCCCGTGGGCAGGGGGCTGCCGCCTGAGAACCGTGGCGGAGCTCCCCGTCTTGGAGACCCCTGTCCCCACGGTAACCTTCCCCTCGCTTGCAGAGACACGGCAGGGCTTCCCATGGGGAGCACCCGGCCTTCGTTGTCTCGGCTTCTGAGCCACTCGTAGAATGCTTCGGTGACCTCACAAAATGCCGGAGGGCCGAGCCGGCGGGACCGCAGAGACCCAGGGAGCCCTCGCCTGCACGGGCCGGGCCAGGATCTCCTGGGAAAGTGCCAAGTGGGGCTGGTGGTGCGGCCGGACACTGCGGGCCTGGTCAGGGGGAGGCCGAGGCCGGTCCCACCCTCCTCTTCCTCCGCCGCGAGAGCCATCCCCATTCAGCAGCCTGACAGAGGGAGGGAGGGGGTGGGCTCTGTTTTGTTTTGTTTTTAAAGGGAAAAAAGGCCTTTTCAGGAGCTTCGCGTTGGGATGAATGGGCCGGGGAAGCATGTTTATAGACTGAGCTTGGAACTTTGTCTTTGTGTGGGAATGTCGGTGACACTGTCACGGTCTGCCTGAATGAGCGGGGAGGCCGGGGCTAATAGGGAGCCCCGCTGGGGGCCGGGGCAGGGCCAGCCCAGACCTCCCACCGCCGCCATTCAGCGCCAGCTCCCCGCGGCTAATTGTTCCATCCCCTCAATGCCTTCCGCCCCCCTTACAAGCAGCCGAGTCAACGTCGCACCGAAGGCCCGAGGAAATCGTCGTGTAAATAGAAGGTTCCCTTCTGACCCGCTGCCGGCACCTCGGCTCGCCACAAAACCCGCCGGCGGTCGCATTAGGCACGGCTATTAGCGGGATAATGGGGCCGACCCGCTACAAAGCGCCCGCGGGACTGGGTCAGGCCCGCCCACCGAGGTTCCCTCACATGAGCGCCACACGTGGGCTCGGCCCGGGCCATGTCCGAGGTGCCCCCGGTTCCGGCCATGTCCGAGGTGCCCCCAGCCCGGGCCATGTCCGAGGTGCCCCCGGCTCCGGCCATGTCCGAGGTGCCCCCGGCCCGGGCCATGTCCGAGGTGCCCCCGGCTCCGGCCATGTCCGAGGTGCCCCCGGCCCGGGCCATGTCCGAGGTGCCCCCGGCTCCGGCCATGTCCGAGGTGCCCCCGGCCCGGGCCATGTCCGAGGTGCCCCCGGCTCCGGCCATGTCCGAGGTGCCCCCGGCTCCGGCCATGTCCGAGGTGCCCCCGGCTCCGGCCATGTCCGAGGTGCCCCCTCCAGCCATGTCCGAGGTGCCCCCAGCTCCAGCCATGTCCGAGGTGCCCCCAGCTCCAGCCATGTCCGAGGTGCCCCCGGCTCCGGCCATGTCCGAGGTGCCCCCGGCTCCGGCCATGTCCGAGGTGCCCCCGGCCCGGGCCATGTCCGAGGTGCCCCCAGCTCCGGCCATGTCCGAGGTGCCCACTCCAGCCATGTCCGAGGTGCCCCCGGCCCGGGCCATGTCCGAGGTGCCCCCTCCAGCCATGTCCGAGGTGCCCCCGGCCTGGGCCATGTCCGAGGTGTCCCCGGCTCCGGCCATGTCCGAGGTGCCCCCGGCTCCGGCCATGTCTGAGGTGCCCCCGGCTCCGGCCATGTCCGAGGTGCCCGTGCCACACCCTTTTGCTTGTGACTGTGTGCCCCTCCTCCCTTCCCCAGCCCAGAGAAAGTGAGCTCCCTGAAAGCTTGTGTCTAAGACTCCAGCCTCTAGCAGGTATTGGGCCCATAGCGGGCCTGGACCCGTTTGTCCTGTTTCTTTCTGGCAGTCTGCCTGTCTCTGTCCGTGTGTCTGTCAGTCACCTCCCAGGCCTTCCTGCCCTGCGGCTCCCTTTGTCAGCAGCTGACCCGGCCTTCCCCGGGCATTTCCCGGCAGTGTTGGCTCCTTTTCCTCCCGAGGCCCAGAGCTGGGGGGGCTTGTCGCCATGTTCGCTTTCGCTGTCTTGGGGAGCCTGGAGCTTGGGGCCGGGCTCAGTGTGCAGCACATCCCAACTGGCCCACATCCCTGCAGGCATCAAGCCTCCTCCATTAAGCACCTACTGTTTGCCATCCCTCTTCCGCCCCCAGGCCCTGCTTCCAGCAGGGCCCGCCCCATGCTCCCTCCTTCCTGTCCCTCAGATCAGTCACCATCCCGGCTAACACTGGCGTATTCTAAGAGATCCACTAATGATGGGGGGGGGGCGGAGCTCCTGGAGCAGGGTGGGCAAGGAAAAGCCCAACCTCATCAAAGAGCAGCTGGTCTGATGCTGGCAGCGTCTCTGCCCCCCCCCCCAGTTTGGGTCTCTGGCCCGTCCTCCTGGGTGCCCACCGGGGAGAACTGCAGAAGCCCTGGTGCCCGCTGACTGCCCTGTTCCCTATTGCGGGAGAAGCTGGCGTGCAATTTCCCGTGGTTTTTAGTCTGTGGGGATCCCATTGTGCTGAGCGTCCCGTGGGGGGGGCTCTGGGCCCTGAGACACCCCCCGTGGGGCAGCAGCAGGGGCTCTGAACAAGGCCTGATGGGCCTAGAACCACAGGGAACGGCTGCGGGGACAACTGGGGCCTGAGGGGGGGTCTCCCCCGCCCGGAGCTGAGCCTCTCTCTGCCAGAAGGGTCCCAGGCCCTTCTTCCTGGCAGGCGCTGCCCCGGGACTCGTGGGGGGTTCCAGGGGAGCCTCAGCCCGGTGCTGGCCCAGAGGGGGACCCAGCTTCCTCCCATCTCTCGCCCTGACCCAGCACGGGCCGCTTGGGGCAAGGCGCAGGACGGTGCGGTCCACACACAGCTGGCGCCTCGTGGATGCGCGCCCACCGCGCCTTTGGGCCCCACGTGGGTAACAGAGTTGTCTTCTCTTCCAGAATCATCGACCAGCGGTTTGAGAAGGTGGCGTACTTTGTCTTCGGAGACTTCAACTTCCGACTGGACTCCCGCTCCGTGGTCGAGGTGGGCTTGTCCGTTCCCTGCTGGGGTTGGGGGCTGCGGCGTGTGCCGAGTGGTGGGGAGGCTTGGGGGGCACAGCGTGTGCCCGAGCGGCGGACGTCCCTCGGGGGGGCTCAGGCTGCTGCTTCAGCGGGCTAAGTTGTTGGCTCGGTTCCTGCTGGGCCTCTGCTGTGGGCAAGGGGAATCCTGAGTCTCAGGGCCTCAGGCTGCTGGGGGGGCTCTGAGGCCCCTGGAAATGACCCGCTGCCGGGACGGGGTCAGTGCTTTGGAAACCACCGATCATCCTTGGCTTCTGTAGTCACCACTTCCTCACGTGTGTGTGGGTATGAGAGAGACAGAGACAAGAGACAGAGCAGAGACTTATCGAGACAGAGGAGAGACAGAGAGATCCCGTTTGCGCTGCTCCGTGTTGCAGAGGGGCCGCGGGTGCTGCATCCCCTCCCTGGCTTGCTGAGAGGACCCCAGCCCTAGTGTGCGATGCCGTGTCTGCCTCCCCTCTGTCCCAGGCCTCCGTCCCTCCCAGGGGTTGTCGAGGAGGCCCCGGGTGAGGTCTGGGGGGGCTCTCCCCCACGGGCCTGCAAGGGCAAGGAGGATGGGGGGGCAGGACAGAAGGGCGTGGGCGTGGCCTGCGTCGCTGGGCAGGGAAAGGTGTTGGGAGTGGCTAGCTGGGTACCGTGATCCTGCCTCAGCCACGGCCTGGGCTTCGAGTCCTGCCCCTGGCCCTCACCTGCTGGGGGTGGGGTGGGGTCAAAGGTCCGTTTGGGAACCCGGAGATTGCATCCCATTGGGAGTCACAAGGAGAGTCTCCCCCGCGCCTCAGCCCTCCCCCCTCCTCGGACTCCAAGGTCCAGCCCCTTGACCTGTGGCGCTCACTCCCCAGAGGTTGGGCGGCCCGACCCTGCGTCAGTAGCACTCGGTGCACTCGGTGCGCGCACTCGGTCGCCCCAAATCCTCGGACACGGCCTTCCAGCCTCCCACAGAAGTGAGGAGAAAGAGGAGCTGGCGGCTGTGGTCAGAAGTCCCGCCCACGGTCAGGGCAGAAGGGCTCTGGGTGCGCTTGCCCAGGGACGTTGGGTGGCGAGACGACGCCTGTGAGATAATACAGAATATGGGGGAGCCAGCGAGAAGGACCAGCCTGTTACTCATGGCGACGTCCCGAGTTCTCCGAGCAGGGCGGCCGGCGGCTGTCTCTGTGCCTCTTCATTGATCAACTCAAGGAACAGCTAGGGCGGGCCATCCCGGGCAAAGGCTGGCTACGGTTCCGGGGACCCCCAAACGATCTCCAGATGTGGGACGCTGGCTGAGGCCGGCCTCCAGAGACGTAAAGGAAGCTGCCTTCCTGGAGTTCCTTCCCCCTCCCCAAGCACCCCAGTGGGACGCCCCGGGCTTGCTCCCTGTCCCCATCATACAGATCGCCTGACTCGTGGCCCAGCTCATTGGAACCGCCCCCGCCCTCCGGCTGGAGAAGCACGGAGGGCTCCCTGAGCGGCTGAAGTGGCTCTGTCAGGCCCCGGGAGCCCCCCTCGCTCACGGAGCAAGATGGAGAAGGGGGGACGGGGCTGCCAGCGAGCCCGAGATGGCCCGCCCTAACTCTTCCTCGTTGGCTTGTTTCACACTGGACCAAAAACAGGAACAGAGAATGATGGATCTGAGGAAGAATTTCCATCGTAGCTTGTCTAGATGGAGTGGGGGGGAGAAGGAGCTAGGGCCGGCGGTGCCCTCAGGCTGCGGTCCCCGGGCACTGCCTTCTCCCAGGGGCACCCGGACCTGGGCGGCAGATGTCTGAGCACCCCACTGGGCGTGACCACCAGAGGGATGGCTCCAAGTGCAGGTGGTACCACTGGGCCCGGGCAGAAGCAGCCCTCTCCTCCCTAGCCCCACCCTGGGCTGGCTCTCAGCCTGGGCCAGGGTCCCGCGCTGACTTCCTACCATCATCCCGGGATCCTTCACTGAAGGCTCCGGGACTCTTGCCCGTCCCTCCTGCAGAGGAGGCTCCGGCTGGCATGACTGGGCCCCCTGAGCCAGCGGCCCCACCAAGCCCCTCCTGGGGGGCCCTCGACCAGCGTGGGACTCTGCGTGGCAGGAAACCGGGTGAGCTTTCGCTCCGTCTGCCTGACTTTCACTTGCCAGAACCACTGGGCCGGCCTCACCTGGTCTTCCCGGCCCAGGCCAAGATCTAGAGGCCAGAGATCTGGGGGCGTTTCCACCGAGGAGCCCCAGTCTGTCCGGAGCCCGGGACATTGGAAAGGCAAGTGGCGCTGCTCCAGCCTTAATTGAAGATAAAAACCATAATCAGCAGCGCCTGTTTATAGAGTCCCGTCCTCCCCGCGGGTCAATTAAGAGAAGATCAATCATTAGCATTCTGTATATTCAACATTTTTATGGGAGCCTTAATCTCCACTCGATCGATGGCTCCATGAGTAAATTCTCCTTTGGCAATGGGGGGACATCGAGGAGGGATAATGCCCCCGGGCTCCCCGAGTCACAGCCTGCCCGTGCCCAGAGAGGAGAAGGCGGGATGGCCCCTGGCCCCTCACCTGTGGGGGCCGGTGCAGCCCTAGACTGGAGCGCGCAGGACCACAACAGGGCGGCTTCCCCGGGAGCCGGAGCCGGACGCTTCGAGTCTGGACAAAGGGAGACAGGAATCGAGGAAGCCCGGCAGCGGAAGGGACCCTCCCCTGTCCAAGAGCCCAGATGCTCCCACTTCCTTCTGTGGGGCAGATGGAGGCCCAGTGCGCCGAGCCCGGGGGTCCCGAGGAGGGTCCAGGCTTTGCTGGCCTGGGTGCCCCCCGACAGACAGCATTCTCCCTTCTGGGCTGGTGCCCCCAGCTGGAGGGGGCGGGAGCCCCAGCTCCCAGGAGTCCCACTGAGGGCTCGTGCTGACGGCCGGGAGCTGGTGGGTCACACCGTGCCAGGATGATGTTGTGTGGAAGAGCTCTCACCGAGCCCCGTTTTATGTCCTCCCCCCCGAGTGGCGCTGGCGTTCTCCCAAGAGGGGAAGAAGAACCAGTGCTGCGTAATTGCCTTGTTTGCTCCAGAAACCTATAACTGTGTGGGGAGCGCGCCTCGAGGGGCGCTTGTTCTGGGCCGTCTCCTCCGCCGCCATGGGGGCAGCAGAACTGTGGTTCTTGCACACGCTTGTGCTAGAAGGAGGCAAACACTTTTGAAAGAAAGTGAAATCCATCTTTGGACCCGGCCTCCTGCACGGCGGGCTCTGAGGGCTCCCCGGGCGGCCTCCTGCACGGCGGGCTCTGGGCGCTCCCCGGGCTGCCTCCTGCACGGCGGGCTCTGGGCGCTCCCCGGGCTGCCTCCTGCACGGCGGGCTCTGGGCGCTCCCCGGGCGGCCTCCTGCACGGCGGGCTCTGGGCGCTCCCCGGGCGGCCTCCTGCACGGCGGGCTCTGGGGGCTCCCCGGGCGGCCTCCTGTGGGCTCCGGGTGCTCCCCAGGCGGCCTCCTGCACGGCGGGCTCCGGGCGCTCCCCGGGCAGTCTCCTGCACGGCGGGCTCTGAGGGCTCCCCAGGCGGCCTCCTGCACGGCGGGCTCTGAGGGCTCCCCGGGCGGCCTCCTGTGGGCTCCGGGCGCTCCCCGGGCAGTCTCCTGCACGGCGGGCCCCGGGCGCTCCCTGGGCGCCAGGTCCCAGCCCAGCCACTTAACCAGCCCCATCTCATCGGAGCCCCCATGGCCGCCCGGGGGGGGGGCGCACTGTCATCATGCCCATTTTCCATTAAAAAACAGACTCGGACGACCCAGCTGGCAAGCGTGCTCCCCGGAGGGTCTGCCCCAACCAGTCGCATATTCGCTGCTTCTTGCGCCCCCTTCCTCCCTCCGCTATTTCGCAGAGTTGGGATGGGAGGTTCCAGGCGGGGGCAGGGCTGGGAGCCCTGGGGGCCCTGGGTGGATAGAAGGTGGGGAATGGAGGTACACAGGGTGAGGGGGTGAGTGTGGGGAGGTGGGGGATGGGGCTCCGGGTGAGCCTGAGGTTTGGGGGAGACACTGGCAGAGATGGGACTGTAAGTTCAAGAGGAAAGAGGGGTTCCACGGGGGAAGCCCCAGGAGATGCCAGCAGACGATCAGCGATGCTCAGGGGAGCCCTGGGGAGTAGATGGGGGTCTGGGGCATCTGCCAGGGGGCCCAGGAGAGACACAGCCCCACCCAGAGTGAGGAGCCGGCCCTGCAGGGCGGAAGGCGCCCAGCAGCCCCCGGGCCTCGGCTCCGTAGCTGCCCGTCGGGCGGCTCCTCAGCAGACGTCCCTGCGCCGGGCCGCGCGGCCACATTCATTGGAGGTTAATTAAATCCATCTTCAAAACTCGCGGCCTGGTCAGTGAAGGACCGCCCGGTCCCGTTTGTGGCTGCGCGAGCCCGGCCCTGGGGGCGCGGCGGGGGCGGGGCTCCCGCGGGCGAGCGGGCGGACCCGCCCCAGAGGAGAGGCCGTGACGCGGCGAGCTCCCATAGGCGCCCGGGCCGGCCCCAGTCCCACGATGGAACCGGCAGCTGGAGCCTCAGCTGGCCCCGGTGACAGAGAGTGACGGCCGTACCAGCGGCCCCCGGCGCCGCGCGCCCCGGCCGGCCCCGCCCGCCATCCATCACCTGGCTGACAGCGGGTGGGCCGGGCGCCAGGCGGCCGCCCCGAGGGACCGCGGGAGGGACGCCCTGGGACGTTGGGCCGGCCCTCCTGCAGCTCCCCGGGGCACTTCCCGGCTCCTCCCCGCCCCCACTCTTCCTTCCCCTTCCCCTCTGGCCTTTCCTCCGCTTTCTCCTTCCTCTCCCGTCTTCCCCTCCCCTCCTCTTTGTCTCTCCCCTCCCCTTCTCTGCTCTCTCCCCTTCTTTCCTTTCCCTTTCCCTCCCCCTCCCCTTTCCCCTTTTCTTCTCCCCCTTTCTCCCCTCCCCTTTCTCTCCTTTCCCCTCCTGTCCCCTCCCCTCCCTTCTTCATCTCTTTTCCTCTCCCCCCTCCCTTTTTTCTTTTCTCTCCCCCCCCTCCCCCTCCCCCACCTCACACTCAGGTACATAGCATCCCAAGGCAGCCATGTCCACTAGGGGCAGGCCTGGGGATCCCCACTTGCCCCACCCCCGAAACCGCCTGTCCAATGCCCCCCCAGGCTCCATACAAGCTCAGGCCCCCGGGGGCTGCACTGGCAGGCCTACTGAGGGGCCACAGCTGCTCCAGGAGCACTGAGTGCTCGCGGCGGGGTCAGCACGGGCAGAGGCCTCCCGGAGGGGCCTTTGCCGAGTGGCAGAGCCGGCGGGGGAGGACGCCGAGGCGGCATGTGCCCAGCCGAAGGCATCTCCTGGCGGGCAAGGACTGGTGCGGCCCCGGGGGCAGAGATGGAGGCCTGCTTGCTCCCGGAGGGCCCTGCGAGGGTGGAGGTTGTGGCCAGCTCCATGGGAGGCGCTGAGCTGCCCCGCAGAGCTCTGCCCAGAAGGCTGCCAGCCCCGGGGCCTGCCTGCCGCCCCCTCCCGCCCCGGCATCCACACCCCCTCAAAGCCTGGCTCGGGCAGGCCCCCTGCCAGGCTCCCAGGTGAAAGCTGTGGGCCGGGGAGGCCGGGCCCCTCCCGAAGCCTCCCGCCGGTGTCTTTTGGGAGGAGGGTCTTGATCACATGTTGTTTTTCGGAGCCGCGGTTAACAGTCCGGAGGCGAGAAGGCCGGTTTGTTACGGAGCCTGACATAAACATCTCCTCATAATGGGGCCTTTTCATTGACTGTGGCCCCGCGGCCGTCCCAGCAGCTTGAGCACACAGGCGCTCCTTTGTGGGCCCGGATAATGGCTGCACAGTGATGTCAGCCCCGCAGGAGCCCCCCAGGTCTGGCTCGCCCTCCCCAGTCAGGCCGAGGCCCCCGAGGCAGAGATCGCCCACACAGCCCTGGGCTCGCTCTGGGGCACGTTTGGAGGACCTGGAGCCTGGGGTGGCGGGGACCTGGGGGCGGTGGGGGCTGGACTGGTAAACTTCCTGGGGAGAGGGGGGAGGGGGTCGATGGCTGTGCTGTGGGGGTGGGATGGATGAGGCTTTTATGGAAATGGCTCCGCGCTCCCAATCCCCAGATTGCTTTTATTGATAGCCGTCAGGGCTGTGATGCTGGGGGTGATCCATGATCCCCAGGGGGAGGGGGGACTTGTAGCAGGGACATCTATCCTGTGGGCAGGCAGCCAGGGACAAGCTTCCCTGGATCCTCCGAGGACGCCCGCCAGAACTCGCCTCCACCCGAGTCTCTTGCCCACATCCCAGAAGCCTCGGCAAGCGGCCATCTTGGTCCGGAAATGGCGTCCCCCTCTGGTCAGTCTGCTGGCATTTTGTGAGGGCCGGCGCCCCGTGCCAAACTCGGCCCCTCTCGCATCTCGCCCTCTTCCCTTCCTCCCATACGCGCCATCTACTCAGTTCCCAGTGCCCGAGGCGTCGGGCCTGGAATGGGGGAAACTTCCCGAGTTCAGATCTGGCCCTGGGCACGCTACCCCGTCGGCCTCAGTTTCCTCATCTGTAAATTGCACCGGAGAAGGAAATGGCCAAGCCCTCCAGTATCTCTGCCAAGGAAGCCTCAGATGGGGTCCCTAAGAGTCACGTGAACAGGTGGCTGCTGTGTATGGTGTCATGGGGGGAGGGAGCTGCAGTCAGGTCCCCATTTTACAGTGGAAGGCCCGGGCCGTCAGCCCTTTGCGCCCACAGGATTCCCCCGATCCTTGGAACTGGAGCCCCCGGCTCGCTCCCCAGCCCGACGGCCTTCTTGTCCTTTTGGAACCTGACACTTAGCTGGTCCCGCCGGCTGGTGGGCTGGAAGGTTTTGTCGTGGAAGTCTGAGTTTGGGGAGCTGCCCTCGGGGCTCCGGGCAGGGGGGCGGCAGCGGGCAGGGCAGGAAGGGCACTGGGCATCTGATGAGCAGAAACGGACTCCTTCCTAGTTCCCTCCCAGGAGGCAGACGCCCCAGCCCCGGCCAGGGTCCCCTTCCGCATTAGGCAGCGGCCTCGGTGCACGTGGAACAATTGGGTGCTTGGGAGTCGCTTTCTGGGTAACAAGGTGGAGGGCGGGGTGCCCTGAACCCCCAAACTTTTAGCAGGGAGGGAGGAGGCGACCGAGCCAGTCCGGGGCCCGCGCCGGTGTGAGCTGCTGCGGGTGACCCTGCTCCTTCGAGGCTTGGGGGTCCCCACTCCTTGCCCCCCGGGGCCCGGGAAGCAGGCGCGGGGACCTGTGGGGAGCCGGGCTTGCTTGACCCGCCATCTTTTCCGGTGCTTGGGGGTTCCCAGCCCTTTGGCTTAAAATGAAACTCCTCCTTCCGCCGGATCCCCGGGAGCGTCCGCCTGGGCCTGGGAGGGAGCCGCCGCCAGCGCCCCTCTTCTCCCGGGCTCGGGGCAGGGTCTGAGGGAGGGCTTGCCTGGGGGAACACACGCCCCCACCCCCACACTGCGTGCTGGGCACCGGAGCATGGCCGGGGAGAGCCTCCCAAAGGCCCGGCTCCCTTTTGTGCTGCTGGCGGGGCCGGCGCTCTCCGGCCCCTTGGTTCTGAAATAAAGCGGGTGGGAAGGTGGAGCTCCTGGCCCGGTTCCGCTCCCGGGCCTAAGCCATTCTTTTTCACGGCTCTGGGGATGGAGGGAACCGCCTTTGGGCCATGAAGACTCCTGAGGGGGAGGGGGAGCCCCGGGGGGGGGATGGGGGGGACGGGCTAAGGAAGCAAACAAGTGCGCGCCGGAAATGCGGGCGAGCCGAGAGGGGCCGGCCCTGCGGCTGAGCGCCGCCGCCTCATTGACATTCATGGGCGCGCGGTTTCTTTGCGGAGATTTATGGCTGACAGCGGGGCCGCGCCCCTTTCCCTCCAGGCCGCTTTCAGGCCTGGCCCTCGTGGGGGATCGGCCCGAGCGGAACATCTGTGGGGCCGGGAGCGGCCCCCGCCGGGCCTTTGTCCCCGATTTCACGCTATCACGGGGCCTGCATGTTTTCCTGCGTGAAGTTGTCAGGGGCATAAAAGCCCGGAGCAGGGTCACATTTAGAGGGACGGGCGTGAAAAATTGGTGGAGTGTATTTGGGAGCCCACCCACCCACCCACCGCGGCCGCTCTCCCGGGGCCCACGAGCCCGCCGGCAGAGGCGCGAGCCGCTTGGAGCCGCGGGGGCTGCCGGGCCGGAGCCGGCTCTCCCCCGCGGCTGGCGGGCAACAAGTGGGTACGGCCAAGGATTCCCGCCGCCTCTGGCGAGAGCCCGGCGGCGGCGCGAGGGGGCTGGGGAGCAGCTGGCCCGAGGGCCTCTTCATTAACTTAATGGGATGTTCTCCCGCAGTGGTGCGCTGGGGGAGGGGAGGACCCAGGCCACACCCCCTCCCGGCTATCCCCCCTCCCCCCGTTTCTTTTTAAGGTGATTGTGCTCCTTGCTGGGGTCAGCTGGGGAAAAGCCCTCCCCCCCTTCCTGTTCGAGAAGAGCCTGTGTGCTCTGTGGGAACCCACCCCATCCTTGGGATGCCCCTGGAACGGCTGCTCGCTTCTCAAGTGGAGGCTTCCCGGCCTCGGGCTGGTTGGTGTCTGGGGGAGGCCTTGCCCCCCCCACTCCCTCCTCACCCCCCATTTCCCGGATGGTCAAAGCCACGGGAAATGCTCCTTTGAGTTAGGTTGGAGTGGGGGTGGGGGCCCGAGCAGCCGAGCTCCTGAGGGTTCTGGGCCAGAGGCTTACAGAGCACACGTTCCTGTGCGGCCCCCCTGCCCCCAGCGCGCTCCCTGTGCCCCCCCCCCAGCGCGTTCCCTCTGCTCCCCCCCAGTGCGCTCCCTCTGCCCCCCCCAGCGCGCTCCCTCTGCCCCTCCCCAGCACGTTCCCTCTGCCCCACCCAGCGCGCTCCCTGTGCCCCCCCCCAGCGCGTTCCCTCTGCTCCCCCCCAGTGCGCTCCCTCTGCCCCCCCCCAGTGCGCTCCCTCTGCCCCTCCCCAGCACGTTCCCTCTGGGGCCCCCCCCCAGCACGTTCCCTCTGCCCCCCCCCAGCGCGTTCCCTCTGCCCCCCCCCAGCGCGTTCCCTCTGGGCCCCCCCCCCAGCGCGCTCCCTCTGGTCCCCCCAGCGCGCTCCCTTTGCGCCCCCCCCTCGCATGCTCCCTCTGGCCCCCCCCAGCTAGCTCCCTCTGGCCCCCCCCCAGCGCGCTCCCTCTGGGCCCCCCAGCGCGCTCCCTTTGCGGCCCCGCACGCTCCCTCTGGCCCCCCCCAGCTAGCTCCCTCTGGCCCCCCCCCAGCGCGCTCCCTCTGGGCCCCCCCCCCCAGCGCGCTCCCTCTGGTCCCCGGCAGCTCCAGCGGCTCTGGCTGGTGCTGCGGCATTGGGTTCTGGGTCCCAGGATTAAGCCCAGCTTGCCAGGAGGCCCGGGCGTTCGGGCCCCTCTCTCCTGTGCCGCTGGCTGCTGCCCGGGTGCCCAGGACTTATTAGGGGGCAGTCCTGGCCCTCTGGCTGGGAGGGGGGGCGATGGCACCTGGGCCCCCCTGACTCGGGTGGTTGGAAAAGGGGCAAAGCCGGCCTGGCCCCTGTCTTGCTCCCAGCCCCACGAGCCCCCTGTGCTGCCTGGAGCTCGGCGCACTCTATGTTAAACAGCCTGGGGCCAGCTGGCCCACGGTTTTAATCTGCTGGCTAAAAGTCAGCATCCACCTCTTTGTCCCGAGGCCCAGCGACAGAGCTGCCCGGAAACAATGACCGGCCTTATTCCCGTGCGGCCCTGCCCGCGTCTCCCCTGAGACAGCGCAGCATCTGGGCCGCCCTGAGCTGAAGGCCGGACCCCGGCCGGGCGGTGCCAGCCTGTGCATCCGGGCCTCCCAAGGCCACAGGCTGACCTGCACCCCCCCCCACCCCTGCGGGTCCTTGGGCAGATGGAGCGGACAAACAAACTATTGGGGACAAACAGGAAATGATTAGGAGACTTTGGAAGGCCCCCGATGAGGAGGGGGCAGGGAGGGAGCTTTGAGGGAGACTGGGCACGGCAGTGGTGGGAGCAGACGAGGGAGGGTGGTCAGAGGAGGTTCCGGGAGTGCGCGACTGAGGAGCCTGGACCTGGGCCAGTCACGAGGCCGGGCTTCCGGCTCCAAGAGGATGTGGCGGGAGTGAGAAGCTGCCTGGGCAGGGCCAGGTGAGGGAGGGCCTGGAGGCCCCCAGAGCACGTGGGGTTTGCTCCCAGAGGCCCCCAGAGCACGTGGGGTTTGCTCCCAGAGGCCCCCAGAGCGCGTGGGGTTTGCTCCCAGAGGCCCCCAGAGCGCGTGGGGTTTGCTCCCAGAGGCCCCCAGAGCGCGTGGGGTTTGCTCCCAGAGGCCCCCAGAGCACGTGGGGTTTGCCCCGGAGGCTCATAGAGTGTATGGGGTTTGCCCCGGAGGCTCTGGGAGCTGCTGGAGCGGAGTGGTGGGGACAAAATCAGGACTTTTGGAAGACTCTTGGGTGGCAGAGTGAGGACTGAGGCAGGCAGACCCAGCCCTGCCCCACCCAGGCCAGGCAGGAGCGGGGAGTCCATCCCTTGCCGCGGCCTCGGTACTAGCTTGGGTCGGGGGCAGACAGCATGAGGGTCCAGGAGGCTTCCTCAGGAGGTCCTGCGGGGATGGCGACGCCTCCAATCAAGGAGAGGGGAGGACTGGGGGCACGATGGTCACGGGACATTCAGCCGGGGCGGCAGAGGGCGAGAGCTTGGCTGGGGAAGGTCTCTGCGGGCGGCCGCCTGCGAGTAAGCTGGGCAGGCTTTTGGAGGTCCCCCACCCCCGCTCCAGAACCTTCCGTCTTCCTCCTAGACAGTCCAGGCTAGAGTGCGAGTGACTGTCTGCAGCGCTGGGTGCGTGGCGATCTAAGCCTGCTGGGAGCTTGCGGGTGTGCGGGCGTCCTGTGCACACACACGTATTGTGTGTACATGTGTGTTCACGTGCACAAGGTGCCCTATGCATGTGGTGTATGTATGTGCTTGTGTGCCCGGCATGTGTACATACGTGTGGGTCTGGCTCCATTCAGCCTTTGCGCACGCACGCACGTGTGTGTGGCTCCCTTTGCCGAACACTGTCCCGCCAGAGCCTGCGGGCGGCCTCGGATGCCCCCTCACGAGCCCGGCGCCCCGGCTCTGTCTCGGGGAAACCGAGTCTGCTCCTCGGCTCTCACAAGCCGCTTGCCTGCCTGGCCTGGGCCTTTCTCTCCAGGACCCCCCCCCCCATGCAGTCTCTCCCATGCAGTCCTCCCTCTGCCCTCTGGGCCTGTGCTCTGGCCCCCCTCTGGGCTAGGAGTGCGCCTCCTCGGGCCCCTCCCTGGGGCAGCCCCGCCTGCCGAGCTCCGTGAGCGCCAGCTCTCCCGCCTGGCCTTGCGCCTGCTGCCCTCCCGCCCCAGGGACTCTGTGCCCACCCGTGGCATACATACACGTGCATATACACGTGTGCTGCACGGGCAGCGCAGCTGGCCCTCAGTCCTCGTCTCCCGGCTTTCTGCAGAAGCCACAGCCTGCCCCAGGGATGCCGGAGAGAGGGCGGCCCCCTCCGGGCAGTCGCCGAACCCGTCTCGGCTGGGGCCGGCCGGGCCTCTGGGGTCAGCCCTCCTGCCCTCCCTTGCCAAATGAGGAAGCCGGGCCCCCCGGCAGTGACCCGGGCCGGGAAGGCGGGCTCGGGGATGAAAAGCTCGTTGCTTTAAGTGAAAAGCGGAGCTGCGCGCGCGGCCTCCCCCTTGCCGGGTCCCCTTCCTCGAACACTGCTCCGCTGGCTTTTCATCCCGAGAAACCAAAGACCTGGGAAAGGACGGACGCTGTGACAGCATTTTAATTTTTTCCCTTAAGAGACAAAAAACGGAAATCCCTCGCTAAGCCCGGAAGGTTTCTGCATGGCTGCCTCCGGCTTGGGGAAGGGGCCGGCCCCAGCTGGGATGCCAAAGAAGGGGCCGGGGCTTGGCAGCTCAGGCTGGGTGTGGGAATGCAGTGAGTGACTGCGCGTGGGTCTGGCTGTGTGAGGGGGTACGTGTGCGTGCGTGGGGGATCCGTGTGGGGGGGTGAGCACGTGGGAGTCCACGTGTGTGCACCGAGTGCTGTGTTCTGTGCAAAGGATGGGGTGACTCCTTGTGTACATGGGCAGTGTATACATGGGGCGTGGAGATGCGAGCGTGAGGGGTGTGGGCGAGTGCGTGTGTCCGTGTGGCGGCTCCTCCAGAGCGGAGCCGGTTCCCACTGCCTGAGCGGGCCTGGGTGCGGAGATAAAGCCGCAGAGCAGAAAGTGCTCTCACACAGATGCTGGGGGGGGCTGGGGGCGGGGCGGCCTTGTCTGGGGAGCCCCTTCCCCAGGCCATTCACTCCCAAAGCTGCTTAAGCCACTTAAGCCCATTAGCATTTGGATGCTGGCCTTGGAGGGGGGACCCCATTGACCCTCACTGGGAAGGCAGCCTGAGTGAAGGGCAGCGGCTTTAAGCGGGAGGCCGGCTTCCGCTTTGCTACGGGTTCTAATCTGCTGCGCGCTTAAAGGCGCCCAGACTGATTTGTGACACATGAGTCCAAAGGCGCTCTTTAGGGGCTTGCCCCGATTAGCTGGGCCGTGCCTGGAATTTCAATGCCTGCCGGGGAGGGTTAGGTTGGGGGGCCGCAGGTGACCTCAGTGGCGGCTGACCGCCCTCGCAGGCAGAGGGGAGGTGATTCCTGGGCCCGAGAGCCGAACCGGGGCTCCAGACAGATCCGGGGAGGGCTGGGGGACTTCCAGGGATGCCGGGAGGATACGGCGCAAGCCAAAATAAATCCTTGCTCTCTGCTGGGATGCCAGCATCCCTTCCCTCCCCAGTGGAGTCCTCCTGTTTTCATGTTCTTCCCTTCACCCGTCCCCGGGCCCTGCTGCCTGGACCAGGAGGCCGGGGGTGGTGCTTTGGGCACCGGGCTTCCTCCCTAATGCCAACCGCAAGGCTGCATCCCTGCCGGATGCTGTAACAGATAAATGTCGTCTGTGAATAGATAGACGTGGATTGCCCGAACGGATGGAGACAGTTTTCAAAGGCCGCCCCCTTCTTGTCGTTCCGTATCAAGTTGGGCGCAGCCTGTTCCGGGGGCCTCCAGGAGAGTCCGTGTCCCCTGGCTCGGGTGAATGGCTCCTTCGGGTCTGGAGGACCTTGGCCTTCACGAGGAGCCACAGGCCTACGGGGGCAGATGGCCCCGCTCCCCAAAAGGGAGGAGAGTGGAGGGAGACCCGTGAAATTTGGGTTTGCTTCCTGGGAAATTCTAGGATGCCCATTAAAGGAAGCTTAGTGACTACATCAGAAATGAAGCAGCGACAGGAGCCTGCCCAGTGTCAGCAAGCACGGGTTGGGCCGGAACCACACAAGGAGACCAGCTGGCTATATCCGGAGCGCCTGCCCGGTGTCAGCAAGCACGGGTTGGGCCGGAACCACACAAGGAGACCAGCTGGCTATATCCGGAGCGCCTGCCCGGTGTCAGCAAGCACGGGTTGGGCCGGAACCACACAAGGAGACCAGCTGGCTATATCCGGAGCGCCTGCCCGGTGTCAGCAAGCACGGGTTGGGCCGGAACCACACAAGGAGACCAGCTGGCTATATCCGGAGCGCCTGCCCGGTGTCAGCAAGCACGGGTTGGGCCGGAACCACACAAGGAGACCAGCTGGCTATATCCGGAGCGCCTGCCCGGTGTCAGCAAGCACGGGTTGGGCCGGAACCACACAAGGAGACCAGCTGGCTATATCCGGAGCGCCTGCCCGGTGTCAGCAAGCACGGGTTGGGCCGGAACCACACAAGGAGACCAGCTGGCTATATCCGGAGCGCCTGCCCGGTGTCAGCAAGCACGGGTTGGGCCGGAACCACACAAGGAGACCAGCTGGCTATATCCGGAACGCCTGCCCGGTGTCAGCAAGCACGGGTTGGGCCGGAACCACACAAGGAGACCAGCTGGCTATATCCGGAGCGCCTGCCCGGTGTCAGCAAGCACGGGTTGGGCCGGAACCACACAAGGCCGGCCGGCTGGATGGGGAGTGCCATAGATCTCGGCACAGGGCTGAACAGAGAGGATTCGACAGGAGATGGGATCGAGGGGCTGCACTGAGTCCGCAGTCTCCGAGGGGTAGACAGCGCTGGGCCGTCGGGCTTTCTTTAAGGAGTGATAGTCCCACGGACCTCCACCCGTCTGAGGGGCTTTAGGCAGCTGATGAGCACAATGGAGAGAACATTGGTCTAGGGTTCAGGGACACCTGAGTTCACGTTAATAGCTCCATGAGTGAGGCCCAGAACCTGCTCGGCCTTTATTTTCCAACCAATAGAACAGAAATATTAATGGTTCTTGCCTCATAGGCTTTGGGGGGGGTCACATAAAAGAAAATAAGGGGAACTTAGCTGGAAATGTGGGCTGAAATGAATGCTCTTTAGGGAGGAGGACAAGAAGGGGCTCAGGATTAGCCTGAGTGTTGGAGAAAAGTGATGCTCCCTCCACCCGTTCCTTTTGGCCCCTTCTCTGCAGATGCCCAGGCCCCACAGCCAGGATTTCAACCTACGCTTTAGCCCCTTCCTCGACACCCAGCTTCTGCCTCCCTGGGCTATTGTCATTGTTTCCGTAGTTAGAGAGCCCCAGAGGAGCACTGGGAGCATGGGGAGGATTTGGGTGCCCAAATTCACGGAGGGCCATTAGGTCATTTAGGTCAAGAAGAAAAGACTTATGGGGGGTAGAAATGATGGGGAAGGAGTCAGGACCCGTCTTCAGAGATTTGAGGGTTGTCTTGTGGAAGGAGGATCGGGCTTGGCCCTGGTGAGCAGAACCAAGAGTGGGAGTTAGAGGGAGGAAGGACGAGTGAAAAGATTTAGGTTCAATGTGAGAAAAAATGAGAGCTGTTCTAATTGTCCCGTAGGAGGCAAATTAATGAAGGAAGAAGGATTTATGAAGCACCTGCTGTAAACATGAGCTCTGCTAATCCCTGGAGTTACACATTTTTTAAAATGAGATGTCCCTTGTCTGAAGGAGCTCATATTGATCGGGGAGGTAGCGTGCATGGAAGCAGCGTGAGGTCATCAGACCAAGGGCAGGGGATTCTCATCCGCTTTCCCAGCCTTCCTCCCGTTTAGTCCTTTCCCCAGCTCTGCCTCCCAGACATCCCCAAGTCTCTACTCCCAAAGCCATTCACATATTCCTCTTCTGAGTCTCTGAGATCTGGGCCGCGCGGGAGGTGTCCGGAGTCAGCCGAGACCTGGAAACCCGGCTTGCCCCAGACACTTAAAGAGCAGCCGTGGCCAGAGGGGAGCACATGGGGCACGCGTTAAGGGGAGGGTGGGCCTGCAGGTTTGATAGAGGCAGAGGCTAGTGCATCAAGGGTATCGGGGTCTGTGCCGTTTCCTCAACGCCCTGAGCATGTGGGGCATGAGAGCGGAGTGCTTCGCTGCCACAGGAACAAGGACTCCGTGAGCATCAGGGGCCACCGTCAAACTGGGACAACTCGGGTTTTCCATGAGGTCTTTTGCCTTTTCTTCCATGCTCCCTCTATTACTGAGGCTGGGGGTGGCCGGGAAGTGACCCCACTTCTCTCCTCCCCACTTTGCTGACCTGACTTCCGTCTCTGTCTCTGCAGACACTTTGTACAAAAGCCACGATGCAGACCATCCGGGCAGCTGACACAAACGAAGTCGTCAAGTTAATATTCCGCGAATCTGACAATGACCGGAAGGTAGGCGTCCTGAGGGGCACCGGATCTCAGCAAGTAGGTAGGGGATCCCGGGCCCCGTGGGGCAGCCCAGTGACTGGCACCTTCTCAGAGCTGTGGGGACCCTCACTCCCCATCTATGAACCTATTCTCCCTCCCTTCCTTTCTTCTTCCCTCCCTCACCAAGCTCAGGAGCCTCCTGGACTCCACGCTGGCCCAGCTTTGTGGATGATTCGCCCATGGCCTTCTGTCCATCTGCCTCTCCTCCCAAACTGGGCGTGCTTGAAGGCCTTGGAAGCCGGGGAATAGGGGAGACTTGTGGGCCACCCCATGGCTGCCCCGCCCCTGTCCGGAGCCGGCATTCCCTGACATGTGCCGTTGCTTTCCCTCTAGGTCATGCTGCAGCTAGAAAAGAAGTTGTTTGATTATTTCAATCAAGAAGTGTTTCGAGACAACAATGGGACAGCGGTAAGTGCCCCCTCCCCCTCCGCCGGCTTCCACGTCACCCTCCCTGCTTACGCGTCTCCCACCAGCAGCGCAGGCCAGCCCCTCCTGCCCACCGGCAGGGACAGTGTGCCGAGTCCCGGTCCCTCTGCGCGAGGCGGGCTCTGGAATCCGCTCCCGTTCATGTGCTTGGTGCCCGCCGGGTCCCAGGACAGAAGCACACACAAGCCAGGGATGAGCGGGCCAGGAGCACTGTGTCTGGGAGCCCGTGGGCGCCCATCAGGCATCTGGAACTCTCTTCTGTATAAACCAGGAGAACCAGCTTAGGGTGAGCCTCCGTGTGTGACCATCACGTGGACCCTGACGGCCCATCGGGCGCCTGCCTGGCCCGGTCGGAGAAAACGGGAGGGCCGCCCTGGCGGCGGGCGGGATGGCTCGGGATGGGCCCCGCTTGTCTATCCCGTGCGCCTCCAGTCTGGCCTGTTGGCCGGGCCTGAGAAATGCAACCACTAGAGCAAGGCCACGTCCTGGAGCCCAAACCAGGGCTCCCCGAGGCTCCTCCCTGATACACAGGGCAGGAAGTCCCAGAGTTCTGCCAGGGCAGCGTCTGGGATCTCAGCAGAGGCTCGGAGAGCCTGACGTGTCTCGGCCCTTAAGTCTTTGCCAGAATTTCTCTGAGCCGTCGCTGTATGTGTATCTCCCCAGGTGTTTGTGCCCACATGTGTGCACGTGCATGTGTGTCTGTGTCCAGTGTGTGCAGCTGTGCCCGCATGTGTGTACATGGATGTGTTTGTGTGTGTCTAGCCACATGTATGCGATTGTGCCCATGTGTGCTTGTGTCCACGTGTGTGTGTGGTTGTACCCACGTGTACGTTCTGTGTATCTGTGTCTACGTGGATTGTGACTGTGCCCACATGTATGTGCCTGTGTCCATGTGTGTCTGTATCTGTGTGTGATTGTGCCCCATATGTATGTGCCCATATCCACGTGTGTGTGATGGTGCCCACATGTGCATGTGTCTGTGTCCGCGTGTGTGTGCATCTCCGTGTTAGCCCCTGAGTCTTTCTGACGCCTCCTCCCCGGCCCTCGAGGGCTCGCCTCCCGAGCTGGACCTGCGGCCATCACGGAGCCGTGACAAAGCTTCAGGACGGGAGGGCCACCTTGGAGCGATTCGGGGCTGGGCTCGGCATTTGCACCCGGAAGGAGACGCGGCCCCCGGCGCTGGCGCTTGGTGTCTGACACACAGCAGGGACAAAATCAGTCAGACCGAGGGACAGACGCCACCCCCTGGCTCCGGGCTCTTGGATGAGGATGTGCTGAGCCGAGGAAGCTCGCCCTCATTTGGGCGCTGACCCCCGCACCGTGCCGGCTGGTTGTGGACTTTGGAGACCGTCCCCGACCGTTTTCTCCCGGGGCCAAGAAGCCCCAGGTGTTCTCCTGCAACGTCTCCCATGCTTCACCCCAATAATTAGCGTGTTTTTCCAAGCGCCACATTTTGTGGTTACATGGCTTCCCTGAGTTTAATTTTATAAGGGGGCTGATGATAAAATAGCAGAGATGGAGCTCCAGAAGCCAGGCCGGCCCCATGGGGCGCTGCCAGCCGGCCATCTACCTTCCCAGCGATCTGGCAGGGCGATGACTTCTGTGCTGCCCTCGCCCTCGTGTGCCCACCCAGATGCCCCACTGCTGCCCACCCGTCTGCTTCGGAGGAAGCAGGAGATCTCCCCGATCCATGGTGGCGGGCCAAGATAAATGGCATAATGAGCCGCTGGAGATCATCTCATCTTCATGGTCTAGTTAAACACGCACACCACGGTCGCCAAGAACAAACTACCTCTCGGTGAGGATAAATGTCCCTGGGCCCGAGTCGGCCCCCAAAATCCATCGCATCCTTCATCAACCACCGGGCTTGTACCAGCCTGACAGAAATTTAATTCAAGCTGGCTCCTGAAAATAATTATTGTATTTTAAGAGCAGTAATCATTGGTCGGGACATGATTGAATGTGTCCATGCCTATTGACTTTTTCTATGATTTATAGCTTTGTTTAGTCGATATTCCCATCGAAATTGTATAATTAATTATAAGTGGGGCTGTCAGGGCTGCAGGATGGAGAAGCCTGATGAGTATTTGGGAAGATTAAATTTTCCTTAGCTGCGCCGATGCCAGGCTTGGGAATTTCCACAGCCCTCTGGCTGCTGGATGAAGATGTTTTCTGTGTGTTTAGCAACTGCTCGAGCTCCCGAGCATTGATTTTTCCGGCCCTTTTCTGCTCCGTGCACCGTCTCTTCAGTAACCGTGGAATTTGTGCAGATGTGCCGGTCCCTGACAAATATTTATTATCCCGAGGCCGCTTCATCATTGTCCCCGGACCGGCTTTCCCCACCCCCACGTCTTCTTCTTCTTCTTTTTTTTAACATTGTAATCAAGGAGAATGCTGGTGATCCATGTGAAAACCGTTGGTGGCTCTTGAGAAATCACAAATAGATACAAATTAAAGATGCAGCAGTTGTCTCCTCAGAAGCGTTTGCAAACCGCGCATTTTCGGCCAGTGCCCCAGGAACGGTTTCCCTTCTGGGGAATCCGTCCCAATCTGGAGGTGCGCCATTGAGATCAGACCTAGAGACCCTGGGAAACCGGGTTCCCCAGTCCCCAAGCACTCTTTAATCTCACTGCAGAAAGCATGAAATAAGCCACCGATTCACTGGTAGCAAGCAGGGTTCCCAGGGCTGCAAGGCAGCCAGAGGCTCCAGGAGCAGCCAGCAGGAGGGACCCCAGGAGCCTGATGGGATCTGCTGCAGGGGAGCAACGTGGCACGCTTGGGCTTCCTCTGCTCTCCTCTCTCTCCCACATCAGCTTTACCTTTCCGGCCTGACAAGCGTGAAGCGGGCAGTGACGCCAAAGGCCTGCCGAGGTGTCGTTACATCTTTCTGCTTCTTAAAACGGCTGTTTATGCAGCACTGAAGCAACATGGATTTTTCAGACGTCCACGGGATGGGGCCAGAATATCCCCCACCCCTCCTCCAACCTCCCAGTAGGCTGGCCACGGAGGTCCAGGCCCAGGGCCCAAAGGCTCCAGACCCCTTCGCCCTCCCAAACCTCAGTGTCCTTTCTCGTGATCGCCCCCATCTCTTCTCTACAGGATCCAGGTGCACAGTCCTGCCTTTGTTTAGGGTCACAGACCTAGAATTTGGAGTTGCTTTGTCATTGCTGGGTTTATAAAGATCTCACGTTTCTGACCAAGACTGCAGTGCTGACTCTGAGCTGGTCTAAGTCACCCGGGGCGGATACCGTGCTGGGCCAGCTGCCCTGGGCCGTCCCCGATGGATTCCCCGATCCTTTTTCTGGGAATGACATAGAATGAAAACACACTTGAACTTCCCTGGTGTCGACAAGTGCCATTCACTTGATAATGGGCCACCGTGCCTTCCCACAGCCACCTGTGCCCCAGGGGCTCCTGCCAGCTTTCCAAGAAGGCTTTGGTGGTCTTCGGGCCACTTTTCCGGATAACTAGGAGCTATGCTTGTGTAACTCGGAATTAATTTTACTCTGTCCATTTGGTACTTAATTAAATAGAGAGTGCACGAGTAAAAGTTAATAATGACTTATGTGAAAATGATTGAATCATTTAAAATTACTCTGATTTTATAATCTCAGCAGAGTCCAAAATGAAAAATGATAATTAGCTCATTTCCTATCATTTGGCGCTCCGTGCCGGCGGGCACTGCCGAGAATGGATGGCCATAGCCTGGGTCCAGTCCAGAAGTTTGCTCCGGCAGGATTCATTTACGAGGTCCCGAGGGGGATTCATGTACTTCCTGCCCTCTCTGGAAATCCATTCCCACGAGGATCAGGGAATCCTAGTGCTCAGAGGGAGGTGCTGCGATTACCAGAGGGCTCCTCATGTCTTCCCAGTGCCCCTCGTGGCTGAGCACAGGCCCCTCGTGTTCCCACCGTACTTTTTATCTGCGCACCATGGCTCACTGCACTTGCTGCCTTCTGTTTCATCCTGGCAGTGAAGTGAAGAGAGGGACTCCTGGGGGGTGGGGGGGATGGAGCTGTGAAAGCTGGCCCTTTGTGACAGCTAGTTCTTCCATAGGACTTTAAGGTCCGCCAAGTTCTTCGTAATATTATGTCATTTGATGCCATTATTATCCCCATTTTACAGATAAGGCAAATAGAGAAGTTAAAGATCAAATAGTTAGGAAGTGTCTGGGACAGGATTTCAACTGAGGGCTTCCTCACTTCAAGGCCGAGTTCAGCTGTCCCAGAGAGCTACCTCCTCTTTTCTGCCTGTCTTTGTAGCTCCAATGCTAAGCACACTTCCTGGTACCCGTAAATGCTATTTGACTGACTGACTGATATGCTTATTTATTCAACTCTAAATGAATTTTTAAAAAGCAGGACTGACAATATTGACTGATATGCTTAAGGACAAATCTAAAAATCGATCCAGACTGACCATCTCATGCATGGGTGTGGGAGGAGACAGAGCCTGGCCCCCCCAAAAGAGTTATTTTGCTCCATTTACAGCACAGTCTCACAGACTTCATGAATTTTACTGGTACATGGAAGAAATCAACCAAGACAAGAAGAGGAGGAGGAGGAGGAGAAGGAAGGGAAGCAAGGGAGGAAGAAAGAAAGAAAAAGCAATTACAAATGAAATAAGCAGTGTTATTGGCTGCCTTCACAAGGATAAAAAATGCTGGAAATATTGTGCTAGAAAAGCATAGGAGCGAGCACACAACCCTGGAAAGCATGAGAAAAAGTTCCATTATTCAGAACTTGGCAAACACGCCCCCATGGGATAAGTCTACCCTACTGACGAACTTCTTGGCAACCAGATTTTGCCATAATTTTCCACAAACCCTTATGACTGATAGTATCAAAAGCCAGGGTCAGATCAACAAATGTGTCCAGACCTCTTTTGTGAAAATTAGCTATCTTAAAAGAAAAAAACTGATCAAAGAGAGATCATTTAAGAATTCCAGGAATCCCAGAAAAACATAGTCAAAAAATACAATCACTCTATTTCTTGGGAGTGAAAGCTAGCCAGATCTAACAGGAAAAGGGAATTAGGAAGAATCCACTAATGATCTCCTGAAGGAAGCCCTGAAATACAGACTCCCTGGAATGCCCTAGCCAAAATTTAGGGCTTCCAGGTCAAAGAAAAAATACTCCAAGCTGCCAGAACAATATCAGATATCTAGAGACTGCAACAAAGTTCACAGAGAAAGAAAATCCTTGAACATGATATTTCAAAATATAAAAGATAAATGTTTATAATCCCAAATAACAGTGTATAAGGCTGACTAATTCCTCAGGGGGGAAAAAAGGAATCTCTAATGATATAGAAGTTATTCAAGTAGTGGTAAAAATTATTGGAGAGGAGTAAATACTTTGAAATTGAAATACAAAGGTAAATTCATTTGAACAGTTGAAAAGAGCTAAACACTGATAAAATATCCAAGAGGGGAAGAAATGTCCCTTCTAAGCAATAGTATTTTCAAGGGTCATGGAGAGGATACAGCAGCACAATGGGCCTGGGGCTCATTATTCTCTGTTTAGAAAATCTTGAGAGGAAAGGAAAGGGAAGAAAGTCAGAAGGGATAGAATTTAATTGTTTTCATAGTTGAGGGGCATAAGAAGAAAATACAACCCTGGGTCAAGAGGCAAAACAAATCCACATCAGGAAAGCCAAATATGCCCAGGCCTAATGCTTGGTACCAAAGTTTATTAAACCAAACAGAGGGATGGAAGGGAAGGGGGAGAGAGAGAGAAAGAAGAAGAAAGGAAAGTGGGGTTTAAGAGGGGAATCATTTAAAGGAAGGAAGAGCTATCAGCAAAACAAACTTTAGCTTCAGAGCCTGGTTCATAGGTAGCAATTAGAAGAATAGGAAGAAAATAATGTCAGTGAATGGAATCTGGACAAGAGGAATAAAGGAAGAAGAGCAGTATAAAAGCTCAAAACTTCAAGGACAAAAGTAGAATACATCCCTTCTCTTTTTCTACTTTCTTCTTCATAGGGGGAGGTTGGAGACAATAAATAGTATAAGGAAGTAGTATAAAAGAATGTGGTGGAGTGAAATATAGAATTAACAATCATAACTGTGATCGTGAATGGGAGAAATTCACCCTTAAAATGGAATAAGTTAACAATATGTACTTTAAAGCAGATTCCAATAATATGTTGTTTACTTAAAACATAAATTGTACAGAATGAAAATGACCTCACGGAGAAGAATTTATTAAACTCTTAAGTGAATTTTTAAAAAGCAGGACCAACAATATTGACCTAACACAAAGTGATAGTATGTTTAATGAAGGTAAAAAGGAAACTGCATTATACTTAAAGGCAGTGTAGACAATAAAGTAATAATACTTAATAAAATGCACTGAATTGTAAAGAAAAAATGATTATAGAAATAGCCAACAAAATTTTAATTTTTGAAACCTCCACGTACACCTTTTAAACTTAGAAAAATATAACAATAATAATAACAAAAACAAAACTCAAAAATAAAGGAGTTAAAAACCTGAATAGAATCTTAGAAGATTTTTTAAAAGTTAAATATAGTTGCTGTCTGGAGAATATTGATTGAAAATAGAAAGAAATATACTTGCATTTTTTAGCTAAGCATGACACCTTTACAAAAAAGTAATCATTTGTTAGGATATATAAAATGAATAAAACAGATGGGGGAAAAAGTATAAATATTAAACACATCAGTTACTGGCCATGATGCAATAAAAATTATAATCCACAAAGTGCTTTTTCAGAAACATTCAATCACAGAGTCTAAATAATTTTGTCCTAGAGAACTGGTATCTAAAAGAACAAATTATGTCAGACAAAATAATAGCAATAAGATAATATAACAAAACATTTACAATACAACCAAAACATTAGTTAAAATTATATAAACATATATATGTATATTGCTATATATGAAGGTTTATATTTTTAACTTTTAACATGTAACAATGAAAGAATGGATCAATGAATTGGGTGTGGAACTGAAAAAATATTTGAAAATCAATAATTTTTTAAAATTTCAATTGCACAACAAAAGAGAACTATTGAAATGATCGATAGATGTAGGAACTATTCCTAAAACTATTGAACAATTTGCGACTCTGATGAAAATGAGAAGAAAACCAAATTACCAGCAACAAAATTTTAAAGAAATTCACAGAAAATAAAGAAATTATTAATATCAGTTTGCTCAATTATTTAGTTTATTATGATTGTGACATATAATTCATATGTGACATTATAATGGATGATTTAAATATATGAAAGTCTACAAAAATATGAAATATCCAGACGAATGGAACAAGAAATATAGAATTAAAATAACAGTATCAGAAAAAAAAACAAATTGAACAAGTCTATAAAGTAACTGCTAACTTGGAGGAAAAGAACCTAGAAAAGATAGAATTATTTACAAGTGAATTATATTAAACAGTTCATAGAACATTTATCTCCACTATTCATAGATTATTTATAAAAATATGAAACAAAAGGATACTAGCAAATATCTAATGTGATGGTCCTGATTTCTAAATCGGGGGAGACAAAGTAGAAAAATTAAAATAAGGATCTGAAAGGAAGATCTATGCAAAATAATGATGAAAATGTTAACAAAGGCAATAGATCGTCACAATATAAAGATTGTACACTATGATCAGGTAGCTTTATACTGCACATTCAGTGTCAGTTAAATATTAAACTATAAACGCAATAAACCATATCAATAACAAACTCTAAGAAAACCATTATTGTGTCATTAAATGTGGAATGACTTTTAACAAAATACACACTATTCCTTTTTTTAAAAAAAATGTTAAATCACAGGAAGAAATTAATTAGTTATTATATAAACAGTATCTATCTCCATCCAAGAGCTAGCGTTATCTGCAATTGAGAAACACTTTTCCAATAAGATCAGGAATAACTTTTGATAACTGTTTCCACCAATATTCTCAGATATCTCTAAAAATGCTAACTGAAGCAATCAAACAAGAAAAGTAAATTGAGGGTTTAGGCCGGGGCAAAATGGAAACGAAATTACTATTTATTTTAACTGAATATAGTGAGATGGAACTCCCTAGAGATTCACCTCATCATTGATTGATACAATATCTTTCACAAGGTAGCAGGATATACAATATATCCATGGAAATCACTAGCCCTTCTAAATATTCCCAACAAAATGTAGCAAAACGAGATAGGATGAGATCCATTCAATGGCTACACAGTATATAAAATTAATGGGAGATTGGATGAGATCCATTCAAAATGGCTACATAGTATATACATTTATTGGGTGTCCATCTGCTAAGACACTCACAAAAACTATATGAATTCAGCTAACCTAGAAGCAGTTGGAAGGCACAATGTATAGATTATAGGATCTGGAGTCAGGAATCCCCGAGTTCAAATCCAGCATCAAACACTTTCTTGCTATGTGACCTTGGACAAATCACAGATGAATTTCGATAAGAGTTAATAATAGGACCTATATACCCCAGGGTTCTTATAAGGATTAAATGAGATAGTATTTTTAAAGTGTTTGCAAACCTTAAAGTGATATAGAAATGCTATTGTTGTTATTATTAACTAAGAAATTCTTTAAGGAAATGAAGACAAACCTAAATAATTGGAGGAATTAATTGTACAAACATGGGTCAAGCCATTTCCCCAAAGAGTTCACTGCATTGTGCTAGCGTGTTCCCCAAAGAGCCTGTTGATAGAAGAGCATTCTAGTATAAGAACAAAAGAGACAGATTCAGAGAAACTGGAGAAGACCTGTGTGAACGGATGCAGGCTGAAGTGACAGAATCAAGAACACATTTTACAGACTAAAACAGCATTTTAAAGAACTGGGAACAACTCAGAACAATAATCAATGGAATGACAACCCATGACTCCAGGGCACAGATGATGGCACCTGCTCCCACAGAGTAGGGGATAGAGGTGCCAGGTAAAACCTTGTCCAGACAGGGGGAAACCTGTGTTCAGGGTGACAGAAATAAAGGGAAAGGCAGTCACTGAAGCAATCCAAAACTGCACCAAAATCAGCCCAGAGGAGTCAGAGACAAGATAGCTCGGAGACTTTATGGTTAGCTTTTCTTTTCCTTTTTTAATAGTTTTTTATTCTTTCAATAAATGCAAAGACAGATTGCAACATTCTCCCTGGCAAAACCTTGTGTTCCAAATTTTTGTCCCGCTCCCCTCTCCTCCCCCCCTCCCAGACAGCAAGTAATCCAATATAGATTAAGCATGTGCGATTCTCCTAAGCATATTTTTATATTTATCATGCTGTGCAAGAAAAATCAGATCAAAAGGAAAAAAAGAAAAACCACAAACAAATAACAAAGGTGGAAATGCTGTGATCCGATCCACACTCAGTCCGCCCAGTCCTCTCTCTGCATGCCGCTGGCTCTCTCCATCCCACACTGCCAGAATGGTCCTGAAAAGAGCTGCGTCCATCACTGTTGATCTTTGCGTGATCTTGTTGCCGTGTATGGTGATCTCCTGCTTCCTCTCACTTCCCTTAGCACCACTTCCTGTCAGTCCCTCCAGGCCTCTGACATGATCCTGCCGGCCGTTTCTTACGGGACAGTAATTCTCCATGACATTTGGAGACCACCACTATTCAGCCATCCCCCCCAATGGCCACTGTGTAGCCTTTCACACGGGCTGTAGGTGAAGGAAGTTTGCCTTTCCTCCCTTCTGTGTGCTCCTCTTTGCTTGTGTAACAAAAATGAGCATTAAAAACGGCCCTACGAGGGAGTCGATTCTGAGGCGCACTGGTAGTACCTGCTCTTAGGGGTCACGGCTGGAACCTCCACGATGAGAGCGGACAGCAAGATCGAAGTTCCCCGAGCTTGGTGCTGGGAGGCCTGCTGTTTGTCACCAGGCCGGCTGCCTGCTGGCGGCTGCTGCCGCTTGTCCCACCCGCCTGCCCTGGATCTCGCCCACCCGTTTGGCTGGCATGATCTCAGGGCCAGAGTACGTCCGTCGCTCCGAGTTCCACCTTCCCTCTGGTCAGATGGGCCTCCCTCCCAACTTGAAGAAGATGTCGTTCACCTGTTTGAACCTGCATTTTATCTTCAGCGGAGAGCCCCGTCGAGCGGTCCAAAGCCCCCCAAGTTTGGGGCCACACTTTTCATGAAGAAGGGACCCCCAGGCTTTATGTCCTGGGAATGGGGGTGGGGAGCCAGATTCATTTCAGGCTGTGGTATCCCTGAAGGGGGGGATAAGTCATTGTGCAGGGTCATTCGCCGAACCACTCGCACTCGCCTCCAGGGTGTCCACCGCCAAAAGGGCCTGGCACTGTCCCCGTCCCTCCCCTGGGGGCCAGAAGCAGCGTTCCCTTTCGGCAGCATGACCACAGGGAGCTCTGCCCTCCCCTCCCAGCGTGGCCGGACCTGGGCTCTAGGAAGGATGGCTGTGGGCCTTCTCTGGCATCGCGATGAAATGGAGCGGGTCCATTCTCTAACGACTGGGCCGAGCGCATCCCAGGGAAAGGACTGTGGAGCGAGCTCCCTCGCCTGTGCCTGAAGCAGCCGGAGGAGGTGAAAATCAGTGCCCCCTCCCCCCCACAAAAAAGCACTTGGATTTTCTTAAACTTCTTGGAGGACCGGGAAGGGCCCCGCTGAGCAGTGGGGGATGGCCAGGGACGGCCAGCTTCTCCTCCCAGAATTCTGCAGAGAGGGCCAAGGCCCCGCCAGCCAGAGAAACCTCGGACGGTCTCACTTGCCCCAGAGGGAGAGGAGCTGTCCCTCCAGAGTGGAGGCAGTGCCAGTGGCCTGGCCCAGGATGGAGGCCCGAGGGCCTCGAGGCCGTCCCCAGCCACTGGTGGCCCCCATGGGGCTGAGCCCAGCTTGTCTCCACGCCAAACTCAAGGCCCAGCCTCGGGCCCCCGTGAGGTCCACAGGAGGGCGGACGGACCGACCTTCATTGGGGGCAGCAGCGCTCCACACCCGTGGCCTCCCACCTCTGCCTTGGCCAGTGGGGGGGCACCAAGCATGCCGAGCCTCCTCTTCGCGGGCGCACCGTGCCAGGGAAACGGCGTTAGGGGCGGCAGCCCCCAAGCCGGGCCTCCCTGGGGAGCCTCGCCCTCAGTGCAGGTGGCTCAGGTAGGGGCCTTTCCCACAAATAATTAACGTGGGCAAGTAGCTGCTAATTGCACATTTCAGGAATGATTTATGAGGCAGAGGAGGGGAGGGGGGCGCGCGGCGGTATCAGCACAGCTGTGAGATGAGACATGATTAATGAACGCAGGCAAACATGGAGGAGCCGCCGGAACGCTGGGGCATGGATGGGCAGTGGGGGTGGGGCGCCCCCCCCCCCCCCGGCCACACGTGCCCGGCAGAAGCTCTGCGCCGGGGTCATGGGGCATCCGATTCACCCAGAGTGAGCCCCGCCGCTCCCAGACCTTCTCCCTTTAGAACCTCGGGCCAGTCGAGGAGCCTTTCAAAAGCACTGCACCCGCCGCCACCCTGCACGTGGACGGCCTTCCTCGGCTCAGGCGCTTTCTTGGTGCCCCTTCGGGCGGTTTGGTCCACGCCGGTCTGGGGGCTTCTTGGGCTCTGCTTGGCTGGAAGGTCAGGGCAGCCCCCGTGTGTCTGCTGGGGAGGGCGGGAGGGGTGGCTTATGGGGCAGGCGGGCCAGGCCCCGGCTGTGGTGCTCCGCAGGGGGAGGGCCGCCCGAGGGTCCTGGGCCCGGGGCCCGGAGAAGCAGAGCTGCCAGGCCCTTCTTGGTCGGCCTCCCCGGCCCGCTCATTCGCTGCCTCTGCCTTTTTCTGCAGCTCCTGGAGTTCGACAAAGAGCTGGCCGTCTTTAAAGACAAGTTGTACGAGCTGGACATCTCATTCCCTCCCAGGTAAGCGAGCGCGTCTGGCCTTGGCTGGGCTCCCGGCTGTGCGGGCCTGGGAGGGGAGCCGGAGAGCGGGGGCCCCCTGGGAGGGGAGCCGGAGAGCGGGGGCCCCGGGGGGGAGGTCTCTGCCAAGATGGACTGTGAAAATCGGGGATCATCGGGCCCGAAGGGTCGGCTTTCCTTTTAATTCTGGGCATGAGGCTGAGAAGAGCGTCCGGAGCCACCCCGGCTGCTCCAGGGCCATTGCCCCCTCCCCTCAAAAACGGGCCGAGGACCTGGAACCGGGGGTGTCTTTGGGAAGCACAGTGAGTGCTTCTCTGCTCTGGATCATAAGATGTCCGTGCGCTCTAGTCCGTGTGTCTGTGGCTCAGCCCCCCCACACACACGCACACACAGCGGAAGGCCGGGGGCAGACAGAGGAGAAAAGAGAGATGGGGGCCTGCTGGATGGTGGGCTTTGGAGCCGGGTTCTAGTCTAAGTAGATCTTTTTTAATCAAAGAGGGAAGCAGAAAACCCCTGAGAAAATGGCATGGGGCCCTCTTCCTGAAGGAGAGCCAACTACTTACCCAGTCACACAGATGTTAAGACCTAAACCAGCGGTAGGGTAAACTGAGTCCTGAGTCACTCATCTGGAGGAGCCGCCTCCTCCAGGGGAAGGACCCCAGAATTGGAAGGGCCACGTGGCGGCCGAGGGCTGGCGGGTCTGTCCTGTGGCCGAGGGATTCGAGGCCTTTGGCCAGTGAGGGCAGTCCCAGCAGGGAGCTCCCCCAGCAGAGCCTGTGGCCCCCCCAAGGCTCTCTGTGGGAGTGGTGCCTCCGAGGGCCTTTGGGGTTCTGGGACAGCCCTGGGGGACAGGGCGTGGAAGGGACCGGGAAGGTGGCTCGAGCCCAGGTGGGAGCCCCGCTGTCGGGTGCGGGACCCGGACCTCTGGCCTCTGGGCCAGGCGAACACTTTCTAGGACAGGCTCTTCTCTAACCTCAGGGGCACCTCCCCTCCCCCCGGGGGCTGACTTTGTACTGACCGTGTCCATTAAATACGCTCAGAGACGGATTGGAAAGTGCGTGTGGAGCACCTGCTCTGCGCCGCGGCAAGAAATGGCCCGAGACACAAGCGGGGCGTCCCAAAGGGGGCGAATCCATGTGAGAGAGCGGGGGCAGGGGCACAGGCCAGGCAAAGGCTGGGTGCCGGGAAGGGGGGCCTGGGATTAATGTCCGTGAAGATGGTGGCCGCGAGGAGTGGGCTGGGGGCTCCGGGCCCACCTTCTGCTTTCCCCAACTCTCTGGGGGGCTGCCTTCTGTTACCTCGGGTACCCGAGTCTGTCTGCAGCCGCGTGGACCCTGAGGGGACAGTTCTGTGCCTCTGGGTTTCCAATGTTTACATCGTAGGTGCTTAATAAATGCTTGTTGACCCCCTCATTTTAGAAACATTCTCTGTATGTCTGTCTGTCCCTCTCTCTCTCTCTGTCTCTGCCTCTGTCTCTGTCTCTGTCTCTCTCTCTCTCTCTCTCTCTCTCTCTCTCTCTCTCTCTCTCTCTCTCTCTCTTTCTCTCTTTCTCTCTCTGTCTGTCTCTCTGTCTCTCTGTCTCTGTCTCTCTCTCTCTCTCTCTCTCTCTCTCTTTCTCTCTGTCTCTCTCTGTCTCTGCCTCTGTCTCTGTCTCTCTCTGTCTGTCTCTCTCTGTCTCTGTCTGTCTCTGTCTCTCTGTCTCTGTCTCTCTCTGTCTCTGCCTCTGTCTCTCTGTCTCTGTCTCTGTCTCTGCCTCTGTCTTTGTCTCTCTCTCTCTCTCTCTCTCTCTCTCTCTCTCTCTCTCTCTCTCTCTCTCTCTCTCTGTCTCTCTCTCTGTCTCTCTCTCTCTCTCTGTCTCTCTCTGTCTCTGTCTCTGTCTCTCTCTCTCTCTCTGTCTCTCTCTGTCTCTCTCTGTCTCTGTCTCTGTCTCTCTCTGTCTCTCTCTCTCTCTGTCTCTCTCTCTCTGTCTCTCTCTGTCTCTGCCTCTGTCTCTCTGTCTCTGTCTCTCTCTGTCTCTGCCTCTGTCTCTGTCTCTGTCTCTCTCTCTCTCTCTGTCTCTCTCTCTGCCTCTGCCTCTGTCTGTCTGTCTCTGTCTCTCTCTCTGCCTCTGTCTCTGTCTGTCTCTCTCTCTGTGTCTCTGTTTCTGTCTCTGTCTCTCTCTTCTTCCTCCTCTCTGTCCTCCTTTCTCCCCCTCCTCTCCTGCTCCCCTTCCTCTTCCTTCCTTCTCCTCTCTCTCTCCCTTCTCTCCTCCCCTTCCTCCTCCTCTCTTTCTTCCTTTTCTCTTGCTCCTTTTCCTCCTCTTCTCTCCCCTTTTCTCCTTTCCACCCTCCCCCTGCTCTCCCTCTGGGCTGGGAACCTTGTGCTTGGCTCCTTTCTGCCAGTCCCTTGGAAACCCTTTGGGTCGACCATCAGAAGCATTGTGTCTTTGCTCAGGCCTCTGGGAACCCTGCTGCCCTCCTTGGGGCCAAAGCGGGGGGCCGCTTTTTCCCGCCGGACATGTGGCGCTCCCACTGCCCAGCACGGCTGCTGGCTGTGAGGGGGCCATCGTGGTCACCTCGCTGGGGGGATGCTCTCGTTTCTCTGTGGGGGTCAGTGTCATTGGCTGCCCCGGGATCACCCGTGACCTCTGCTTTCCCGAGCGGTTCGGGGCTGGGCACGCCGGGAAGTGCCGCGTGTCCCACGCTTTCTCTCCCCCTTTTCCACTCCATGTGTGGCCCTTGCCACCCAGAGGGGACTCCCGCGACAGGGGGACTCGCACAAGCCCCTCGAGCCACTAAAGGCGGGCTGGGTCTGGCCCGAGGGAGCGGGCCGCAGCCACGACTGCCACAGAGCACCTGGCCCTGGGCTTGCCAGCCGCAGGTGGGCGATCGTTGGGTTTATCGCCGCTCCCCAATGACGGCGATTACCCGGGAGCTGCCGCCCAGCGAGATAGGCCGGACGGCACCCCCGCTCACGCCCCGCTTGGGTTTGCTTTCAGATAAGCCCCCTCGGTAATCTCCCATATTAATCATTCTCTTAAAGGGCCTCGCGCTGTTAATCAGGCCGCAGGCTGTCAGGCGGCTTCCTGGCCGGATGTATTTTTGTGTCCCTGGCATCTCCACGCCCCCAGTGCCCCCCGCGCCCGCTCTCTCCGCCCCGAGGGGCCTTGTTCTGTACAGCCTGCCCTGTCTGCCTCGGGAGCAGTCCCCGGTCTCGGCTCCCCCCAGGCCCATGGCCCGTATCCCCACGGGCGTCTCTGACAGCCTAGGGAATAACGCCCCCTCCTGCTCCTCTCGCCCTGTGGCCCCTCCTGCTTCCTTCACCCTGCAGCCCCCTCCCCCTCTCCTTGCCCTCTGGCCCCCTCCCACTCCCCTTCCCCTGCAGCCCTCTCCCTCTCCCCTCTCCCTGTGGCCCCCTCCCACTCCCCTCACCCGTGAGTCGCCCACCCTGGCCACCATTTCCTCCTCCTGAGGCCAGCTGAGGAGTAACAAGTCAGGGAGGCTGCCGTGCTCCCCCCGTGCCGTCTCCTGTAGCTCCTGCCCCCTGCCAGGCTCCCGTGATCGGCCCTGAGAGCACCGCCCTGGCAGAGGCTCTGCACGCTGCCGGGCACCATGGGGGCCAGCGAGAGGCCGGGCTACAGGGCCAGACTCGGGGGCCGAGGAGCCGGAGAGGCCCTGGAGGAGATGGGCCAGTCTGAGGGCCGCGAGGAGATCCAAGATCTGCCCCCAGAGGTGCTGACCCACGTCTCCCACCCCGGCCCGCCCCAGCAGCAGCCCTCCTCCCTCAGTCCCAGCCCAAACGCTGCCTTGGACCCCATGCCGCCCGGCTCCCCTTGGCCCTCGGTGCCCCGGGAGGGCGGTGTCATCCCGTCCTAGAAGCCTTTTCCTTCAAAGTCCTCCCCCGTAGTGCCTGGGGCAGGTGACCTGGCCAAGGACTCCGCTGCAGGGAGAGCTTTGGCCATGGGGCCCTGACGTCTGTTCTCCTGCGGGACTTGGGCCCAAGCGGGGACGCTGCCATTGGCCCGGCCACCCGGAGAGGGCGCGGTCCCTCCGAGGAGCTGGCCGGAGGCACGGGCCCGACCTCGGTTCGGCCGTGGGAGATTCGTCCGAGGGGATCCCGGGGCCGGAGGCTGAGGAGCGTTTCCTGCAGCAGGGATGGAGCGGGTGTCTGTAGGGTGTCGAGGCCACCACCTGAAGGAGGCTGGGCAAGGGGCTGAGTCAGGGGAGCTGTGTGCGAGTCCCGGGATCAGGGGGAGGGCTCGGGGCCTGCCGAGTGCTGCTCGCTGCCAGCTTCCAAAGGGGCACTCCATGGGCCATCGCCCAGCTCCCGGCAGCATGAGCACCTTCGATGGCACCCTGCCCCCCGCCTCCTGCTCCCCGCCAGTCACGGCCTGTGTGACAGGCACCTGGGAGCCCGCCAGGATGCTCCAAATTGAGCCGTCCTTGCTCGTGGCGGTGGAGCGGCAAATTGAGTTCTCGTTCTGAGAATGCGTGTGGCCGGACCGACGAGCTGGAAAACGGCTCTTCTCGCAGGTGGGCCGGCCGCTCGGTGGGCAGTGCCGAGTCTCGGGCGTTCCCCGGCAGACCCTGAGCTGGGCCACGGGGCAGCTCCTTTCCAGACCTCAGTTTCCTCCCCTGTCAGCCAGGGCTCGGGGCCGTGGCAGGCCCCCCCCCCCCCCGCTCTGGCTCCCCGATGGTCTCAGGGTGGGAGCCAAGTCTGTCCGCCCCCAGGCAGCTGCTCCCTGGCTCCTCCAGCATCCCCTGGCTCTGGGCCCTTCCTTCGAGAGCTCGGCTTGTACGCGCCATGTCCTGCCTCGGACACTGGGCCTAACAGCCGGTGGGTGCTTGTAACTGCGTGGGAAGGGGGGGGCAGACCAGGATTCCGAGGCAGAGCTTCCTGGTTGTCTTCTTCCTCCAAGGAGGCTCCTTCTTGGGGTTCCCTGTGCGTCAGTGCGCAAGCGTTTTCTGAGTACCTACTGTGTGCTCTGGAACAGCTCCCGTCCCCGGGGGCTCGGGCAGCCAGGCTGCCTCCATGGGAGTTCATGTGAAACGGTCAGAGACAACACGAGCTAATTTGGTGAGAGCCGCCACTGGCAGCTGGGGGGCATGAGGGGGAAGTCAGGGGAGGCTTCCTGGAGGAAGGTGTCCTGGGGCTGGACTCTGATGAAATGGGGGGGGGGGCTAAGAGCTGGAATTGAGGCAGGAGAGCAGTCCCAGCAGGGGGACACAGCCAAGGCAAAAGCAGGGTGGTGGGAAATCCTGTTGGAGCAGCCAGAAGGCTGATGTGGCTGGGCCAGGGTAGGTGTAAAGGAACATAGTGTAGGGAGCCGGGATCTGGGCAGGAAGGACCCTGAGTGCCCAGCACAAAGGCTTATCTTTTCTCTGAGAGACAGTAGGGACACATGGCACTTTATTGAGCAACAGAGTGACCGCTTGGGCCCTTTGGTGGTTCCATGGAGGATGGACCTGGGAGAAAGGTCAAGAGCACTTGGGGTTGGTCAGTGACCCAAAGAATGAATGAGAGAGTGACTGACTGCAAAATGGCCGACTGACTGAAAGACCACCTCCTGATGGGCGCAGGGAGGTGCAGGGCAGCCCAGACAGGGACTGAGGCAGCAGGCAGTGACCCGAGAGCCCCGAAGCCATGGGAACCGGTGAGCTCACAGTGACCTGCATTGTAGAGGGAGCCGGGAGGGGGGGCCCGGCCAGAGTCTTGTGGGCACAGCCACAGCGAGCGGCCACAGATGGATAACGAGCCCACAAAGAAGATGGGGGAGCAGCCAAATAGGTGGGAGAAGCAGGAGGGGGCAGAGCCCCAGAATCCCCAAGAAGAGAGCACTTCAGGGGGGTCAGTGAGCAGTTCCAAGGTCAAGGAGGGAGGGAGGGGAGGGAGAAAGGGAAAAATAAAGGGAGGAAGGGAAAAGTGGAGGGAAGGGAAAGAAGAGGGAAGGAAGGAAGGAAGAATGTATGGATGGAGGGAAGGAGGGAGGGAAGGAATGAAGGAAAAATGGAAAAAGCAAAGGGAAAGGAGGAAGAGAGGGAGGAAGGAAAGGAAAAGAAGAATGGAGGGGTAAAAAGGTAAAAGAATGGAGGGGAGGAGAAAGGAAAAGAGGGAGGAAAGAAGGAAGGATGGAGGAAGGGAGGAAGAGAAGGAAGGAAGAATGGATAGGCAAAGGGAAGAAGAGAGGGAAGAGGGATAGAGGAAGAGAGAAAGAAGGGAAGGATGGATGGATGAATGGAGGAAAGGAGGGAGGGAGGGAAGGAAGAAGAAAAGGAAAGAAATGTGGATGAATGGAAGGAGAGGAGGGAGAGGACAAAAGATGGATGGATGAAGGAAGGATGGAAGAATGGAGAGAGGGAGAAAGGGAGAAAAGGATAGAAGAATGGATGGAGGGAGGGAAGGATGGATGAAAGGTAGAGAGAAGGAAGGACGGATGGATGAATGGCTAAGTAAATGGACCAGGTTCTCTGACACTGAGGCAGGCCTTGGTGCCGTGTATATGTAGGCGTGCACGTCCTGGGTGCGAGTCATACCTCCCACAAGCTGGAGCAAGGACATCCCCACGTTTCGGGGATGCTGCTGTGACTGACGGCTCCTCTCTTGGTTTCCCTTGGGGCTCCCCCAAAGCTTCCCGGATTGCCCCTCCACCTTGGGGCCGCTCAGGGAAGCCACCTCCTGCCACATGAGCCCGAGGAGGAGGAAGCTGTGGGCGCTCAGGGAGCGCCAGGGCAGAGGCAGAGGGGGAGGGGGATGCCCCAAAGGGGGCCGTTCTTGGGCAGGTGGGGGGGCAGGAGCCCTGGGGGGGCCCAGAGGCTCCATGGTGACCACGCTCTCTGCTCTCCCTCCAGTTATCCGTACAGTGAAGACTCGAGCCAAGGGAAGCAGTACATGAATACCCGGTGTCCGGCCTGGTGCGACCGGATCCTCATGTCCCCGTCAGCCAAGGAGCTGATCCTGAGAGTGAGTGTCCGGGGCCTCCTGGGAGTCTGTGGGCGGCGGGGGGGCCTGCATGACCAGGCAGGAGTACACACATGCACGCTCACAGCCCCCCTCCCGCAGTGGGAGCAGACCAGCTTAGAGCCCCTCCCTGCCTGGCACAGCTGGCCGGTTCCGCGCCCATTGCTCAGGGAGCCAGGCCGGTGTCGTTCAGCGCCCGTTTTGGGGTCCCCAAGGTTCAGAGCTGCCTGCTGACACCCCCCACCCCCAACAGGGAAAAAAGCCGAGTCCGGATGGATGGGAAGTTTCTGAACGGGCCGGGGATGCCCCTCGGTGCTGGCAGGCTTGCAGGGCCCGGGCACCCAGACTCCCACGGGGGCGTCAGGGCCCCCTCCCCAAAGCCAGGCCCTAGTTTGCTCTGCTCGCTGCTGTGCCTCAGGGTAAGGTCTGGGAGCAGGAGCCCCAGGCTGGCCTGCATACCTGTGACTCAGCGGGGGGTCCTGGGCCCCCCCCTCCTCACATGGAGAACAGGGAAGAAGAGAATCTCGTCCCTGCCTCTGACAGCCCATGGGACCGTGGCCGTCATTCCGCCGGTTTGTGCCTCAGTTTCCCCATCTGTAGCACGATGTTCCCGAGGAGCAGACGGGAGTGGTGGGCATAAGTGCCCTACAATAGGGCAGGGCCTCTGTCTGTCTGCCTGTCCCTCGCTCCCTCTCCTGGCACAGGGCAAGGGCCACGCCCAGAGCTCGAGCTCTAATCCAAGTCACAAATGAGTCATTCTTGGGGCTAAGGACTTTTTTCACATAAAGCGTCATTTGGAGAAAATTGCCCGATGATTGAATGCAGTGGATTCTGGGAAATGCCCCGCTTTCCTGCTCCCTGCTGCCAGGTCTGGACGGGCCCCACTTTAACCTGGAGGGAATGTTTGTCGTGCAGCCCTCCCAGACAATCAATACCTGGATTGGTTTTGTCAGCGCCGCCTTGAAAAAATCCTAATTAAATGCCTCGATTCATCACGGACAGAGCAGTCTGACACCGGTCGGGAGCAAGAGCTTTTCGAAAAGCCTCGCTGAAGCTCCCCGGCTGGGGCGTCCCGCTTCTCCCTGGGGATCCTCCGAGCTCCCCACCCCGGCGGAAGCCAGAGGGGCAGCACGGGAGCGCAGAGCCGGCCTGCCACATCGGCCCCGAGTTCCAGTCCGGCCGGAGCCCTGAGCCAAGGGGTTCAGACGGGAGGGGGAGCTGCTCTGCTCCAATTAGCCCGAGCACCGGCTGGCACGTGGCCGCCGGCCCCCTCCCCGCGCACCCCCTCCCCGCACGCCCACGTGCACCAGGCGTTACAGATTGTACAGACACGGGCCCTCATCGATCATAGCACGCTCGGTTACCTCGCCATCATGTTGCGTTCTGCTTCCTGAGCCCTAACACACCAAAGGTTGCCCGCTGCGCGGGAGCGGCGCGATGCCTGAGAGCGCGCGGTAATGAATGCTCACTGGAGTGGCCGCCGTCGCTGCTGTGATTTGTTTATCTGTCGAAAGATTATGCAGTCGGAAATCCACCCTCCCGGCTGCCTCGCTAAATTATCAAGTTGCTTTTGACGAATGTTTCCCCACTTGTGACGGCGGCGGGGGCCGGAAGGCGCCCAAGCATCCCCTGCGTAAGGTTAGCTCGGCCCCCGGGGCACCGTCGAGGAACCCTGACCTTCAGCTCACGGCCGCATCGAATGCAGTTCGGTTTTAACCCGACCGTCGTAAACGCTGCCGTTGGTGTCTGCTCTCGCCGAGTCAGAGCCGAGCGGTCGCAGCCAAGACGGGCCTCGGACGTCTCCCCTCAAACGGCGGCGTCCGGGCCGTGCGAGCCCGCCTGGATCCGGGAGCCTCCGGGCCGGCGCACCTTCCCCCATGTAATTAACGTGGACAAATTGCTTTGTGTAGCGGGACGCGGCCCCCGTCCTCCGGCAGGCTCCGGCTGCCGCCGTCAAAACCAGATCAGAGAGAAAATGACAAAAAGATGAGGCGCCTCAATTACACGAGTCGGGGCTTCGCCAGCCGGGAGGGGAAGGAAGCAAAATGTTTGCAGAGAAAGCCCCACGGGAGCGGCGGGTTTGTCTAAGTCAGACTCTGGAATCCGGCTCAGATGTGCCGGGGCTGCCGGACCTGGCCAACTCCCCGGATCCCCAGCGGCTCGGACCCTCCCCGGGCCCCCCAGCCGCGTACATCAGGCTTTGGCCAAGGAGGGGGGCCTCGCACGGTCCACGGCTCCCAGTGGGCAGGCAGGAGCTCTGTGGGGGGAGTGCTGAAGGCAGCTGGTTAAGGGATGTGGGAGGGGCCGGGCCTCTCAGGGACCCCCCCGGAGCAGCTGCACCCCTTGTTCTGCCCGAGCTCCCTTGCACTCTCGGGACCAGGCTCAGATTTAGAGCCTGAGCCCAGAGACCCAGCATTCTCAGTTGCCCATTCACACCTAGAAATGAGGTTTTGAAAATCACTTTAACTGTTCTGTGAGGTAAGTCCCGAAGTCTCTTGCTGGTGGGCCCTAAGATGGGCCCAGGGGGCTCTTGTCCCAGCCCGGGCCCAGGGGGCTCTCATTTTATATTAAAGCCCCCATGTGTTCATTGGAACGAGGCGGGGGGACCGCTCTTCGGTGGGAGAATAATTGTTCCCGTGTTTGCTGCAGTTTCCACTTCATTTATGAAGCTCCTGTCAGGTGGCCAGCGCAGTGGCCGCAGGGACACAAAGCCTTTGGCTGGAGCGAGCGGGTCCCCTGGCCACGGGAGGGAGATGTCCAGGCCCATCCAGAGGGGGGAGGCTAGTGGGGTGCTCCCGGACCTTTCTGGGGGGTCGTTCCTCAGGAGCGCCAGCCTCGTTCCGGAGGTCTTGGCGGTGACACCGGGGGGGCTCGGCGACCTTGGCCGCCATCTCTGTGACTGCCATTGTAGCGTCCCCTCCCCCAGACTCACCTCCCCCTTCTCCTTTTGTCTTTTCCTAGTCTGAAAACGACGAGAAGATTGTGACATACGACAACATCGGGCCCAATGTCTGCATGGGGGATCACAAGGTATTTAAGACCGCCACCCAGAAGGCAGCTCGGGTTCCGCTCTTAGCTCGCTGGGCCCCGGGAGCGGAGGGAGGGGGCAGGGGGGCATGTTGCCCAGACCGAAGCCGAGCCCCCCGAGGATTTTTGTTCCCCGTTTCCCCCCGATGTGAAGGCGCTGCCTTCTCTGGCCCCGTTTCTGGGTGACCTTGCTGACAGTGTTAGGCCCAGAGCCCCCAGGCCAGGCCGAGGCCCACAGGGAGCAGGCCCCAAATCAGGGAGACGAGCGGGTGGGGCCGGCTTCTCCCCACCTTTGTCCCAAAGCCCGAAGCAGCGCCCTCCTGCATTAATGGGTTCTCTATGAGCAGCGCGCTGGGGGCAGACAAGGGAGATTTCATTAGAACCCTCCTGTGCCATTATCTGGGAATTAAGTGGAAATTCTGAAGTTGGGGTTTCTTCCCTTTGGATGTGGCACTGGGCCCTTTGTTACAGAAGAGGCCGGTCCCTACCCGGCAGCCCTTTGGCCGCAGATTAAACATTAACCTCCCGGAGGCCGGGCCGGAGGTGAGCCTCGCCCCTGCCCGGCTGATTGGCAGGCAGCCGCCCCGCGGGATCAGAGGAAGGCCCTCCCGGGGACGGAAGGGAAGGGGAGCCGGGGGACAGAAGGGAAGGGGAGCCGGGGACGGAGCGGAGCGTGTGGCGGCTCGCGCCCGGCCCTAATGAGCTTTTTCTTCTTCCCCCCACGGCAGCCGGTGTTCCTGTCCTTTCGCATCACTCCCGGGGCAGGTAAACCCAGTGCACATATGCACAAGTGTTGTGTCGTGCAGTGACGTGTCGGTAAATATGCCTTTATTACCGTTCCCCTTTGCGCTGCAGCCTTTGTCCGGGCCCGGCCCCCGGCTAACAGCTGCTCCTTCTGCCAGGGAGAAGATGCCAGCGGACCGAGAAGATCTTTCGGGAGACTGCCTTGTAACCTGCCAGGAGGAGGAGGAGGAGGAGGAGGAGGAGGAGGAGGAGGAGGAGGAGGAGGAGGAGGAGGAGGAGGAAGGGATAAGCAGTATACTGAAACCCATTATATTTAACAGCTGTATTGATAAACCAGTCCTGAGTGCCACCTTTGTACACTGCTGGCCATACACTCTGCTTCCGCACCAGGGCCCCGTCCACGGAGAGCCTCACATACCTCACTGTCTTGTATGTTCCTGTGACGTCGAGTAGAAACGTGGCGCTTTCCAGTCCGTCACGGTCCTGTTGCCAAAACGCTAATAGACGGCAGAAGTAGTCTGCATTGTAGATCTCACCGTTTCCACTCTTCCCGATTGTGGCCCACGTGGAGAAGCTGCTCCTGTCTCCCCAGAGCCGGCGGCGAGTCCGTCCACTGGACCGTGTAGATAGATAGCAATACTTAGCGACGGCGCGTCCTCGGCCCGCCTTAGGTGGTCCGTCGTCGTGGTCGCCCCGTTGTGATTTTTACCCATAGGCCTCGTGTCCCCCCGTTTCATGTCATTTACTCTACTGCCATGGTCCATGGTTTTTTGAATCACACTGCAGCTGCTTTCCATTTTTATATATATATATATATACATATATATATATAAATATATATACTTTTTAAAGATAATTTATAAACCTTTACCAAAACCTATGCTAACTATACTTTCCAGTCTGAACGCCTGAGCGAGGCGGAAGCCGCTTGTGTTGGAGCCCGAGGTTTAGTTAGTCCCCTGCGCACCAGCCGCCAGAACCTTTAGATGAAGCCCCGTGAACCCCCGTGCCCGGATGGCTAAGGAGGGCCCCTCCCCCAGCCCGGGATAGTCACCCCCTCCCCCCCAATCCTGAGGAGCGGCATGATGGCGGGGCGGGTGGGCGCGGGTCCCCTTTGGGAATTTTGTGCCCCGCTCCAGCTTTGTCACTGTCCTTGGTGCCAAGTAGTCTCGGTGACAGGAGAAGCATCCCGGGAGAAATCAGAGCAGCCCCTCTGCTTCCCATAGAACAGCTTCTCCCCGTGGCGGGCCGAGGCTTCAGGAAGCGCCCGGCCCGTGCCCTAGGGCAGCCGCCCCCGAGCTCGCCTTCTGTCGCCAGAGGTCTCCCCAGCCCCTCACCCCCCCCAAGCTCAGTACAACATTAAAAGGCGATTAGCGAGTCTGTTGGCGAAACACAAGCGTGGGTTTTATCGATTGCATTTAGAACACTACAGAGTTCACGGACTGGGTGAGGGCATGCGGCAGGCGCCGGAGGGGGCATAAATCACTACGAGGCCGGGCGGCGTCTGCCCGTGGGGGCTGTGCGGCCGGGTTCTGCTCCGTGGCGCGCTCGGCCACGGTTTCAACGCGGGTCATTCTCTTGATCGTGAATTTCACTTATGAAATAACTTGGAAGGCCTTGAGAAATGAGAACTCTGTTCTCGAGCAATAAAACTGATCTTGGTGACAGTGTTTCTCTCCGTGTTTTGTTTTGCTGCTTTCCCAGGAGGCCCATTGGGCAGCCGGAGCCGTCGGCGTTTCACCTCAATGAAAGAGCAACATCGATCTGCCCTTTTTATGGCCGGGGTGGGCCCAGGGCCCCCGATTGACATTGGGGGACAGCTGTGGCCCGGGGAGAACGCCTTGGAGGCCTGGGCAGCAGTAGCCCCAGGCGCAGCTGACCACTCTAGCCCAAGTCCTTTCCCTCCTTCGATCCCAGCAGCCCCGGATGGAGCCCAGAGCCTCCCCTGGGAAGCCAGGTCTTGCTCAGGACCCTCCTATTCTAGGGCCTGCTCAACACCTCCAAAGCCTTTTAATTCCTGTGCCCTAAACCCTTGATTTGGAGGGGTGCTGCTAGGACCCTAGGGACCGCAGGGCGTACACAAGAAACAAACCCACTTGGGACAGAATCACCCCATTTTTTGACTCGGCCTCAGAGCACTCCAGAGGGAATCGGTTTTCTGGTTTCCGACTTTCTCGGCTTTATCTCCTGGGTGGGGGCATCTCCCCCCACCCCCCTTCGTGGGGGGGTGCACACCTCCTATGGTCTGCTCCCCGATCATCACCCTCAGTCCTGCAAGCCTTCCCAAGCCCCTCCAAACTCAGCCAGGCCGGACCATGGATGAGCGACCGACACCGGGCCGATTCAATCTAGTGCTGACGTGGCCGTCATGGAGAGTGGGCTTGGACTCCTCCTCAGGGCCTTCTCCCTCCTTTGTCCTCCCCTCTGGGCCCTGCTTGGAGCCGTGCTCAGTGCGGCCTCCAGAAGCCGAGCTGCCAGAGGACACGGGAGGAGAGATCTGGGCTTCCCCAGACCCGCTCCTCAGCCTTGAGTCCTCGGGGTGTAAAGGCAGCCTCCCCAGAGTAATTAACAGCAGGTAAAAGATGGGAATCGATCAGCCCACAAGTGCCCCCCCAGGCAGCTGTGGCTGGGCGACCTGTATCCCCCATGACACTGGCAGAGGCTTCTAAGAATGGTTAGGGACCCTCAGGTCCATCATCCCCAAACTGCCGGACAGGAGGCCCTTGGAGGTTGGGATGCTGGTCGCCAGTTGTGCAAGTGAACGGGTGCCCGGCTCCCCTGATCCTCAAGGTTCCCTTCCCATGAACTAGCCTGACTCTACAAAGGGATGGGCTCTAAGACTGGGGCCTTTAAGTGAGGAAGGAAAGGAAGTTTAAATCTTGTCCCTTTGATCTTCGGGTCTGAAAGTATGGAACATTGCATTTGGAATCTGCTCAGTCCTCCCCTTCTCCCTGTTGGGAGCTGGGTTTGGGGGAGTACAAGCCTCTCTCCCATCTTGAGGACTATGACCCAGGCCCTCCCCCTCACCGGGGACAAGCTGGAGGCCCCTCCCACAAACCCCCAGCCCTTCCCCTTACCTCCCCCCCAGACCCGGAAAGGTCAACAAACCTCAGCCAAATGAGCTGGATGGCCAACCTGCATTCTAACCCCGCCTCTCCGGAACGGGGGCAGCCACATCTTCCCTCGAACCTCGCTTTGCTTGTCTGTGAAATGGAGCTAATGGTGCTGCCGCAGGTTCCCAGAGGCTCCAGCGAGATGGTGCACGAGTGGATCAAACCCTTGGCAAATTGGGCGCGGACCTCAGAATTCCCCTTGATGGGGTGGGTGAATGGGGCACGGGCAGGGAAGTGGGGGCAACGAATGCCAGCCTGGCCCAGGTCTCGTGCCCGGTTGTTAGGCTGGGCCAGAGAAAAGCTAGAAAAGCGCACTGGAGAATCCCAGCTGGAAAACTAGGCGGTCGAGAGGTAGACTAGTGGGCAATGGCGTGATCCTTCTGGGGCATGTCGCGGCTGTCAGGGATGACCTTCCAGCCAAGGGCCCGAGGGAATCTGCCCATCACAGCCCGAGCCCTTTTCCCGGGAACTTTTGGGGCCTCGAGGGAAGAACCGCCGCCCCTCCTCCCCACTTCTCCCTCGGCTCATGTATGTCTGGAGGCTTTTGGACAAAATAAGTTAGAATTCATCACCAACGCGCCGGGACAACCTCCTATTTGGAGGACGGGTCACCTGGCGACCCCCAGAGTCCTGATGCTCCCGCCCCCCACTTCAGGCAATCATTTGGTCCCCTGTAGACCCCCAGACATGGTCAATGCTCCATAAAGGTTTAGAGACTCTAATTGATGAGTTCTGGATTAGCATTAATGTCACTTGTAGAGGGAAGGGAGGAGAAATCCTTTTGAAACCTGGCACGGCTCCTCCCAGCCACCATGGGAGGTAGGGACCGCAGTCATCATTCCCCTTTTACATTTGGGGAAACTGAGCCCCGGCTCTCCCTTCCTTGGCAGCCCACTCCGAGCCAAGCAGATGGGGGCAGAGGAGCGGGGTGCCAGGCGCGGCTCCCCTCCGGAGGGGGCTTCCTTCGCGTTGTTCCTGTGGGACCGGAGCCAACTTCTTCTGCTGGCCCCCCCCCCCCCCCCGCCCCCGGTGACTCGGGCCCAAGCGCTGGGCCTGGAGTCGGGAACGTCAGTCACAGCGGACTCTCTGACCCCAGGTAGGTTTGGGGGCAAAGATGCTGGAGTGGTTTGCATTTCCTTCACACACCAGGAAACTGAGGCAAACTAGCCCCAAGTCAGCCACCGCCTACGGCTCCTCGGCCAGTTTTGAACGCAGGAGGATGAGTCTCCCAGACTCAAGGACAGGCTCCCCGCCGGGGCCAATGGAGATCAAACTGGCCTCAGGCGATTCCTAGCTGCGGGGACTGGGCAAGTCCCTTCACCCCACTGGCTGCGCCTGGCACAGGAACGCCTCAGTGGGCCCAAGCCCGGGCTTTTCTGGACTCCTCACCCAGAGGCGAGGGCGAGGGAGACCCCAGGCCTGTCTCTGAGCGAGTCAGGGGAAATCTACACGGAAACCTGGGATAGGGAGCAAAAGGGGCCCGCGGAGCTGCTGGGACCTCCAAGCCGGAGCCCTCCCCCAAAGACTGGGCTCTCCAGAGAAGTCCAGCTAACCCGCCGGGGGAAGCTCAGCCTTCTGGGAACTCTGGCCAAGCGGGCTCACTCACAGCTGCAAGGGATCCGCCGGACTCTGCCTTTCACTTGAGTGGGGGGAGGGGAGCTGCCTGTCCTTTGAAATGTCCTTCCGTGTCAGAGGCCAGCCTGGGGAGCACCCCTCCCCCTTCTCTGCCAGGTAGTAGCCTGCTGGATGAGAAGGCGAGGCTGCTGGGGCCCCGAGGTTAAACGGGGAGCCCAGAAGTCGGACCCTTGCCTGCGGGGCACTGACCTCAGGGGCTGCTGCTTTCCCAGGGCAGGGCTGGGGAGGAAGGCACTGCCAGGACACGGGCCTTCCCTGCCCCGATGGCACAGGGGAAAAAGGGCAGCCCAGGGACAGCGGGGCGTTCAGGGGAGGGCCCTCCTTTCCAGCCGGGGCTGTGGTGGGGGAGGGGGATGTCTACAGAAAGCCAGAAAGCCGGGCTGTGTCCAGGGACGCAGGGGGGGCTGCAGAGTGGGGGGGGGGGACAGGGACAGAGAGCACAGCCTCCCTCCATCTGGGCAGCCCCTGCAAGGGCTTCTCCGAGGGGGGGGATGGGCTCCCGGTCGGCTGCCCCTCCCTCCCCTGTTCTGGGAGGCCAAGGACGCCTCCAGGCGTTTCCCTGCTTGGGAAGGGGCGATGGGAGGAGCCGGAGAGAAGTCCAGTGAAAGCTTGGAGAAGGGGGGGGGGGGGGGCTGGTCCAGGAGGGAATAGATGGGGGGGCAAAGGGAGTTAAGCATCCGACCTCCAAAGCCTCGGTCTCCCCTTGCAGGCGCCAGCCAACAGGAGAGAGAATGGAGTATGGGGGAGGGGCGGGGAACCCCCAACTCTGGGACCCACAGCCGGGGGATGGGGTGGGTGGGGTGGGGAGGGGGGACTGAGGAGCCGGACGCTGCGGAAAGGCCGGCTAGCGGAAGCGCCTCTGAAGAGAGCCCCTGAAGCCCGGCTCTGGGCTCGTCCCGGCTGGGACTGGCCGCCACCGGCCCAAAGGACCCACGGGAGGTGGCTCGCCCGGATCCCGCGTAGACCGAGTCCGCCCAGAGCGGGGCCCCCTCGGGCCGCCAGCCTGGCGCAGACTGGGGGGGGGGCAGGGAAGGCTGGGGAGAGAGCTCCAGGAAGCTGTGGCCAGGCCGGAGGGGTCGCCCGAGGCCCGGCTGGGGGAGCCCAGGCAGAGGGAGCCCAGCGATGCTTGCGCGTTGCCGGAGGCTCCAGGGGCAGCAGGACCTCCTCTCCGGTTCTGACTCCGCATTCTCGGTTAGGGGGATTTCTGACGGCTCCTGTCTGCCTGTCGGTCTCCCTGTCTGCCTGTCTGCCTGCGTATTTGTCTGTCAGTCTGTCTCCTCTGTCTGCCTGCCCAGCTCTCTGCCTGTGTGTCTGTCTGCCGGTGACTCTGTCTGCCTGTCTTTAAACCTCTCTGCCTGTGTGTGTGTCTCTCTCTGCCTACCTATCTGCCCATCTCTGTCTGCCTGCCTGTTTCTCAGCCTGTCAGCCTGTCTCTGTCTCTCTCCCTGTCTATCTGTCAGCCTGTCTCTCTGTCTGCCTATCAGCCTGTCTCTCTCCCTTTCTGTCAGCCGCTCTCCCTGTCTGTCTGTCTGCCTGCCTCTCCCTGTCTGTCTGCCTGTCTCTCTCCCTGTCAGCCTGTCTCTGTCTGTCAACCTGTCTCTCTGTCTGCCTGTCTCTGTCAGCCTGTCTCTCTCCCTTTCTGTCAGCCTCTCTCCCTGTCTATCAGCCTGTCTCTCTCTCCCTGTCTGTCAGCCTCTCTCCCAGTCTGTCTGTCTGCCTGTCTCTCCCTGTCTGTCTGCCTGTCTCTCTCCCTGTCAGCCTGTCTCTGTCAACCTGTCTCTCTGTCAACCTGTCTCTGTCTGTCTGCCTGTCTCTCTCCCCGTCTGTCTGTCAGCCTGTCTCTCTCCCTGTCTATCAGCCTGTCTCTCTGTCTGTCTGTCTGTCAGCCTCTCTCCCTGTCTATCAGCCTGTCTCTCTGTCTGCCTGTCTCTCTCCCCGTCTATCTGTCAGCCTGTCTCTCTCCCTATCAGCCTGTCTCTGTCTGTCTGTCAGCCTCTCTCCCTATCAGCCTGTCTCTCTGTCTGTCTCTCTGTCAGCCTCTCTCCCTGTCTGTCAGCCTGTCACTGTCTGTCTGTCTGTCAGCCTCTCTCCCTGTCTGTCAGCCTGTCTCTCTCCCTGTCTATCAGCCTGTCTCTCTCCCTGTCTGTCTGGCTCTCTCGTGGGTCTCCTTCCCTCTCTCCTCTCTCCTTTGGTTTGTCGGTTTCCCAATCAGATCTGCGTCCAGGACGAGCCCAGGTCGCAGAGAGGCGGGACGGGAGGCGGAGTCCCCACAGCCGGCTGTCCCGCCAGGGGGCTGGGCACCCCGGCCGACCCCGCATCCCCAGAACCCCAGCCCCCCCGTGGCCCAGCGCCCCTGCCCCAACCGGCCCGCAGACAGGAAGGAGGCTCAGAGGGTTTCATAACTTATTCTGTAAAAAATATATACATCCCACATACATCTCGGCCGGACAGCCACGCGCGACAGACAAGTGACGATCGGACACGCTTGGTGACACACGAACCTGCTGAGGCCGTCGGGAGGGGGGCCAGGCGGGGGAGGGGCGACCGAGCCAGTCCTGGGGGAGGCGGCGGGCGGGGGAGGGGCGGCCGGGGCCTCCCTCCCCCCGAGCCGCGCCCCTCACAAAGCGTCCGAGCTGTTGCTGCACGGGCTGACCAGCGCCAAGTTTGTGGATTTGTGCTTTTTCAACAAGCGCGTGATTTTCTCGTCGTCCGAGTTGGGGTCCAGGGGCTTATTGTACTCGTCGTCGTCCTCGTTGTCCGAGCTCTCCTTAAGCTTCTCGGTCTCCGTGTCGTGCTTCTTTTTGGCCGACGCCATCTCGGCCGCGTGCCGCTTTCGCCACTTGGTCCGCCGGTTCTGGAACCACACCTGGGCCGAGACAGAAGGACACGTGGGTGGGGGGCCGGGGGAAGACTGGAGGAGGAGGGGAGGCAAGAGACCACTGAGACCCTGTGCACCTCCCCTGCGCGCGCGCACACACACACACACACACACACACACACACACACACACACACTCACACACGCACACGCTCACGCACAGCCCGCACACACACACACACACACACACACACACTCACACACGCACACGCTCACGCACAGCCTCACACACGCACACACGCACACACGTGAGCGCGCGGATCTGGTGGCCTTTCTCACGCCGGGACTTGGGGGTTTTGTGGCTCCCAGCCGGCACTCTAATCCTCACCCGAATTCTTTGCCCAAGGAAAGTTCCCTCTTCCTGGCAGCGGGAAGGCGCCCCCCTTCCTTCCCAGGAAGCGGCCGCCCTGCGAAATTCGCCCATCCGCCGACTCCTCGGGCAAGCCCGTCAGGTCTCGGCGCCCGGGGCGGGGGGAGCGTTCCCGGGTCACCAGAAGGCCGGTAACACAAGCGAGCCCGGGCCCTGGACCGAGGCAGCCCGGGAGCAGGGGCTGCGGCCGCCCCCACGAAGCCTTATTTGATCCCAAGGGCATTCCAGAGTTCTTTTCAAAACAATCACGTTTAAGAGAAGAAGAGGGAGGGGGCAAAGGCAGATGGAGCGGGGAAAAGCAGGGAAAGCGTCCTCCCCGAGCTCCTCCTTAAACTCCCGCAACTTCCCGGGTCCCGGAAAACCCGCTTCGGCCGGCCCGCGAGGGCCTTGCACTTGGACGCGGAGTGCGCCAGCCACAGTTGTGCTCCCGATCCTCCCCCTGCCCCTCCGGCGCTCGCCCAAATCACTGAAACGAGAACAGGGAACTCGGGCCTGAGGAGACCTGCCTTGGCCCAACTGGACCCACTTCAGCCTTCGGCCGGAACTGCCGGCGTCGGGCAGGAAAGCGGGCGGCCGCACGATTGACAATTCGCGGACACTGACTGGGGACAGGATTCGGGGAGAGACAGAGACAGACAGAGACAGATGGAGACACAGAGACATAGACAGAGACAGACAGAGACAGAGAGTCCTAGAAATTCGAAAAGAAAAGCAAGTCTTGGGAGGAAGAAATCCCGCGGCTAAGCGGTGCGTCAGTCAGCCCGCCGGCATTTCCCGAGCCGGAGGTGTCCGGCACTGTGCTAAGCCTCGGGCAGGATGTCCACACGCAGACCATCCGCACAGGTACGAGGCGTCCCCGAGAAATCAGGCGCCCAGCAGCTGTGTACTGGGCAGGCAGCTGGAGCTCCATCTCGTAGCGGAGAAATGCGAACATGTTCTGGAAGAAACGGCCCCCACCCAGCCAATCCACGGGGCGGTTAGTGCAAATTCCATGTGGACGAGCAAGTGCATTCCCAGAGAAAGAGAACCGCCGGTGAGAGACGGAAACAGGCTGAGAGACGGAAAAAAGAGCGGACTTCCGACTGAACGTTTATGTTCTCGGAGAAACAGACAATCCCATTCAGTGAGACTGCACTCTGTTACATGCTCTCAGAGACACAGAACTGTGTGAGAGACACACGCAGAGATAAAAAGGAGAGACAGAAAAGAGACAGAGAATATTGAAAGTTGTTGATAACATGAACATTTACGTTCTTGGAGGCAGAGATAGTGACAACCCATGAATCTACACTGGAATAATCTAATCTACATGTGGGCAGGCAAGTTTGCGCTCAGAGAAACAGAACTGCGTGCGAGACGTATACAGAGACAAAGAGGAGAGACTGACAGAAAAGAGACAGAGTGCATTTTCAATGTGGACGTTTATACTCTTGGAGAAATAATACACTCTCAAATAATATAATTTAAATCTGGATAGACAAACATTTTCTCCAAAGTCCAAGATCTAATGTGTGTGGAAGGCAGATAGACTCAAAGAGACAGACATACAAGGAGGGAGACAGAACATTTTCAATGTGAACATTTATGTTCTTGGAGAAATGGACCACCATCCAGGAAAGGCACGTGCAAATACGTGTGAGCAGGAAAGCATATTCTCGGGACAGAGGCAGAGAGAATAATTACCAACAGGAATGGATGTTCTAAGTCCATCCTCTGTGACACTAGCACACTCACGGACCTGATCTGCTTAACACGGAGCGAGCGGAAAATAAGTTCTGGGGGAAATAGCCTCAATGATACACATGCAGAGACAGCTTATGAATCTTACTGGGAACACACACACACACACACACACCAACACACACACATACACACACACACACACACACACACACACACAATTAAAATGTGGATGAGAAGCAGGTTCTCAAGAAAATGGAATCCAATATTAGACATGGCCAGAGATCGAAGGGAAAATATACTCTAAATGCAGACAGGAAAGTATGGTTTTTTTTTTTAAAGAAATAGAAGCGGTTGTTCTACACACACACACACACACACACACACACACACACACACAATTAAAATGTGGATGAGAAGTAGGTTCTCAAGAAAATGGAATCCAATATTAGACATGGCCAGATCGAAGGGAAAATATACTCTAAATGCAGACAGGAAAGTATGGGTTTTTTTTTGTTTGTTTGTTTGTTTTTTGTTGTTGTTGTTGTTGTTTTTTTAGAGAACTAGACACGATTGTTCTACACACGCTCCAACCACATAATTTGAATGAGGAAGGAAAGTGCGGTTTTTTTTTTTTAACTTTATGAAATTGATCCGTGCTTTATACACTCACAGCGAAACATAATTGAACTTCATCTACTTGAGATGGGAAGTCGGCTGAGTTTGGAGCCATAAAGCCCGCAGAGTGAGCCCTCCTCGATTCCCCAGCAGCGGATCCCGCCCGAAGAGACCTTTTCCGCCCCGCATTTCAGGTCCCCGGCTCGCGGAAAGCCGCGCTCCCCGGCCGCGCTCGCGTTCGGCTTTTAGCCGAGTTTCGGTGAAACTCAGCGAAGATGCGGAACTTTGTAAGGCCGCTCCGTGCCGGATGGAAAAGAGCTCTCTCGGGGGGAGTTAGTTCATTTGTTTCTCCCCACCCTCGAGGGCGGCCTGGGCTCGCGACCTCCTGGCTACATCCACTCACGGACGAAAATGGGGAGAGGAGAGTCAGCGGCCTCGCCTCCGCTGCCTGAGGGGCCCAAACATACTGGTCCCCACTTAAAAGGATTTTTGGAGAAAAAATCCTGCTCAAAAAGGAGGGGCGACTGGCGTCCCGCGGGAGAAGGGCACCCGAAAGTGACAGCCGCGCACACACGGAGCGCGATTTCACTTTGGGGCTCCTTGGGGTTTCGCTTCCTGCCCGCCCTCTGCCCCGTCCTTGCCCGGACACTCCACCCAAGGGCGCGCGCACATCTTGGGGTCCCTCGCCCCAGCTCGCCGTAGCCCTGTCTACTTAAAACGGAGTCCTTCTTTGAGGACATTCCCTAGAAGCACCGGCGGCCCCTAACAGGAGCTAAGGCAGCCCAGGAAGAGCTCCCCAAGGAAACCGTAAGTCCCTCCGCTCTTCCCTGCTCGCACGAACTGTTCGCTCCTTTCTCGAAGCGGGCCCCGGCCTCCCCGCTCCGATCTCTGCCCCAGGGGCGTGGCGCCCCCAGCCCCCGCTCACCTTTACTTGGCTCTCGGTCATGCCCAGCGAGTAGGCGAGCCTGGCCCTCTCGGGGCCCGCCAGGTACTTGGTCTGCTCAAAGGTCTTCTCCAGGGCAAAGATCTGCTGACCCGAGAAGGTGGGCCGCGAATGCTTCTTCTTGCCGTCCTTGTCCAGCGCCAGGCCGCCCTGAGCTGCGGGAGGGGTGACAAAAGCACGGTGGATGCTCGGGCTCCCGCCTGCGCAGCCCCTCTCCTCCCCGCCCGGCCGCCGGGGCTCAGGCCCGGCTCAGAGTGGCCGGGACGCCCTCCTCCTGCAGCCCGCGGAAGGCCGGCGCAGGATCTGGGCCCCGCGGCCGGCCGGGAGGAGCCCGAGAGCCGGGACCGCCGGCGGGCAAGCGGGCGGCCGGGGACTTCGGGAGCTGGCGGGCCTGGGGCGGCGGGGCTGAACCTCCGCCCTCCCGCTCTCCCAGCTCTGTCCCGGACCCCCCACTACATGCACGTGCACGGAGAGGCGGCCGGACACACTCCCGGGGCTCAGATTCGTTGTCCCCGCGCCGCAGGCAGAGTCGGTCTGCCAGCCCACGCAGCCGGTAGCGAGCGCCCGGCTCGGCTCCTACGGCCCTAAGAAGCGGACGGACTTGCGCCGTGCTTGCACCAGGGAGGACTGCTGGGCAGAGCTTGCAGAGGGGCGGAAGCTCCCTCCCCGGGAGACCGCGGACTTAACAGGATTCGCGGGACACTGAGTAAAACTGTTACTGGAATGGAGCTCTGGCTTCTGAGTGAATGCGTGTGCATGAGTATGTGTGTGCAAGGTGTGTGTATGTGTGTAGTGTGTGTGAAGTGTTTGTGTGTAGAGTGTGTGTGCATGTTGTGTGTATGTGTGTAGTGTGTGTGAGTGTGTGTGTGTAGTGTTTGTGCATGGTGTGTGTATGTGTGTAGTGTGTATGAGTGTGTGTGTAGTGTTTGTGTGTAGTGTGTGTGCATGGTGTGTCTATGTGTGTAGTGTGTGTGTGCATGGTGTGTGTATGTGTGTAGTGTGTGTGTGTGTGTAGTGTGTGTGTGTGAGTGTGCACTTTGCAAAGTCCCTGGAACTTCAGAAAGCACAACGATGTCGGTGGCTCGGGCGTAACTAAGACTCCTCTTCCACAAAACGGAAAACGGAGTCTGAAAGGGTCCCCGGGCTTTGCCCCCAACCCCGCGGGCCGTCCCCGGCCGGGGGTCGGGTGGGGGGCTGCGCTGGGCCGAGCCCCCGCCGGATCCCGCTCCGCCGCCTTTCTCCCCGCTTCCCCCAAGCCCTCTCCCTTCCCGGCAGCCGCACTTACTGGGGCACGCGATCCGCGGGTCCCTCCACGGGGAGCTCTGCATGACTCCGGGCCAGAAGATGGGAGGGCGGCCCGGCAGCTCGGCGAGGGGCTTGGGGTACCTGGAGGCCGCGGCCGCCGCGGCCGCGGCGGGGTTGAAGTACATGCCGGCCGACGTGGCCAGCCCGCCGATCCTCGGCAGGCCGCCCAGGAGGTTGCTGCTGGCGCCCACGGGCCGGCCCAGGATGTCGCTGATGCCGTGCGGAGTGCCGAGGGGCATCTGGGCGCCGAGGCCGCTCAGGGCAGGGGCCTTGAAGGTGGACGGGTTCTGCAGAGCGTAGGGGAACAGCGACGTCTTCATCTCGGCCATGTTATGGAGAGCAGCCAGAGGCGTGCTGCTCAGCACGAAGGCGCTCTGCCGCGGGTTCGCATCCATGGGCCCCACCGCTAACATTGGTCACCATCAACGGCGAGGGAGCGGGCCCAGAGGCGCCCCTGCCCGCTCGCCGGGCCGCCCGCCCCCTCGAGCCGCCGCCCAGGCTGAGCCGGGCCCGGCTTCGATACGGAACGCCCCGGGGAAGGAGGGCTCTACGGCAGCATAGACCCGCGGCGCCCGGGGTGCCGCGGCAAAAGTTCGGCTGCCGGCGGAGCCCGCCACACGCAGAGCTCTCCGCGGCCGCGGAGGATGGGAGCAGGCTGCCGCGCCGCCGGACACACGAGCGGATACGCGGCCGGCTGGCCGGCCGGGCCGCTCGCGAAGCTCCTCGCTCCGGCCTTGGCCAAGCCCTCGGCCCGTCCCCGGCGGCCGGGCGCCCGGGGAAATCCAACAGCGGAGCCGGGGAGCGGGCGGCCGCTGCCCGAGGCGAGAGGGTGGGAGTGGCGGCCGCAGCGAGCCGGCCAGCTGCGGCGAAGGAGAGAAGGCGGCCGGGCTCCCGCGAGGCTCCGGGCGCTGTCCGCGAGCTCCCCCTCGCTCTGCTCCCTCTTTCCGCAGCCTCGCCTTCTGGCGTCCCCGCGTCCCAGACTGTCTCGCTGCCTCCTGGCGGGTCGAACAGCTCGGAGCTGAGCGGCGCGCGCCACTGGAGGCGCTGATAACCGTCCGGCCACCTGCGCGGCGCGCGCCCTGATTGGCCGGACCTCGGCCGGGGCCGGCACCCATTGGCCGAGGCGCCAGGCCAGCGCCCACTTTGCATGCGCGTCACGAGCTGGGCCCCTCCACGAGGTGCGACGGGGAGGGCTGGCCGCCAGGTGCCCCCGGCCCGGATCGTAAATCGGCGGCTGCCGGGGCCCGGCGCAGCTCCAGCCCTCCCGACTCGGGCCGTTGGGCTGGGCCCAGGCCGGACGAAGAACTCGGAACCACGGCGATAGCGGCTTTGCCCCTGGCAGCCGGCGGGCTTCTGGAGCAGGAGTGGGAACCTGCGGACTCCAGAAAACAGTGTCCATCGGCGGGTGAAAAGCGGGCGGTGGAGACACCGGGAGCAGCGGGGCGACGAGACAGGGGAGGGAGACCCGAGGGAAGGGCAGGGAGAATGGGCCGCGGGATCGTAAAAGCGGGACGCGCCGAGAGCTGAGGGGGCGGGGGCCACTGGAGGACGAAATACGGGGCCGCGCAGTCAAGCCCTGGATCTCCTCCTGTGCTGAAGGAAAAGGTCCGTGCTCCCGGAAGCTCGCCCGGAGATGCTACGAAAGGTGGCGGGGAGCGGCTCGGGGAGGAACTGGGGCAGCTCAGGCCAGGCCGGGCCAGGTTCCCGGAGCCCTGACCTCGACCCCATTCGAGGGGGAAGCGAGAGGACGAGCGGAGGCTGGCACCGTGTGCGCGGCCCCCCCAGCCGCTGGCTGGGCCTTGGGCAATGTTTGCCATCCCCGAGTGGCCGCAGGCCCTGAGCTTTCCAGAGGGCTGGGCCCAAAGAAAGGACGAACGATCTTCCTCTGGCGGCCCTAGAACGTGCACTTAAGGGTTTTCTCCACGAACCTGAGCTCTGGCGGCCAGGGTGCGCCTGCTCAGGGTGAAGCCGCACTGGGCTGGGCCCCCGCAGACCCTGCTCTCCTCCGCAGACGGGCTGGAAGCCCCGGGACCCGTGAATTTTCCAAGTGGGGGCCAGGCCCGGAGACCTGCCCGCTGTCAGTCTCGGTCGGGATGCTCGAGGTGACGCCGGCCCCTTCTCCCTCCCAGAGCGTTTATTCCGAAGATGGTGGGGAGCCCGCCTTGGGGAATGGAAACAGCCTCCCGTCCTTTGGGGGTCGAGGCCGGAAATTTCCCCGAAGGAGCCCTAGTGACTCCCGTAGCTGGGCTCTGCCAGGCCTTCCCTCCCGGACCATCCCGCCATCCCAAGGCCCTGGGGCCCTGCGGCATCGCTCTGGGCGGCGAGGGCCAGGGGAAGTCCCGGCAGACAAACGCCTCGGACCTCTGTTCAGACTGGAGGGGGAGGGAGGAGCCGCAGGCAGGGACAAGGAAGAGAGAAGGAGAGGCCTCCGCCCAGGCCCTTCCCTGAGCAAAAGCCGACGTCCGAGGGACCACATTGCAGGTCTGCTGGGGCCCGGGATCTGGGAAGTGGGGACAGCTGCCCTCCCCCGGGGGCTCGGCCTCTGGAAATTGCCAACCTGCAAATGCAGATTAAGCGCCTACTATGTGCCAGGTCCTTAACGGCCAGTCGCGTTCTCCCCCACCTCCTCTAGAGGGACCTAGGAGGGAGGGACGGCTCTTGCTTGCTTGGCTTAGGGATTGTGGGCCTCGCGCCCGCCGAGCCGCTGCCTTCACCCTGCAGCCAGCCCCCCTCCTCCCCCCGGAGCCCTGCAGGGGCCCGGGGCCTCCAGACTGTGCCTTCCCCACAGGTGGAAGCACCTGGTGAAGGCCGGAAGGCCGGGAGAAGAAACCGTGGTGACTTGGGGGATGTGCCCGACCTCCGGGACGGTTCCCGGGCCAGCACTAGTCACTGCCCGCGGCTGAAGGGCGTGCGGCCGCCGCCACGCATCCCCCGCCACGCATCCCCCGCCACGCATCCCCCGCCACGCATCCCCCGCCACGCATCCCCCGCCACGCATCCCCCGCCACGCATCCGTATGTGCGCGTGCAGTGTGCACAGGAGCGCGTCCGGGTGCCTTGTGTACACATCGAAGTTGTTAACTGTACCCGGGCTTCGGGAGCACCTCGCTGTTCCCTGTATACACACAGTGGGGAATATATACATACATATGTGTGAGAGAGACAGACACAGAGGGGAATAGGAGGGCCGAGGGAAAAGAACTAGAGGCACGGGACGCTCCATGTGGCCGCTGCTCCGCTGCCTTGCTCAGATCTTCTCCTCTGAGTCCCCCATCGAGGGCCGGGTGGGGCCCAGAGGGAAGAAGGGGCCCCCGGGAGGGGCTCGGAGAGACCTTGGCTCACGAATGAGGTTCGTTCAGGTGTCCGGGAAGCGCCGCGGGCTTTAGAAACAGGGTGGGGATATTTCTCCTCCGTCCTGCGCTTTCTCCCCACCAGGAGCTGTCAGAAACGGAGGCCAGCCCCCCCCTTCTGAGTTTCCCGGAGATGTGCCCAGTCTCTCCGGGTGGCAGGGAAGGGAGTGTGAGGAAGCCAGGGTTTGGGGACCGCGGGAAGGGAATGAAGGTGGAGGCGGGGTGGAGGCTAGCCCGAGAGCGGAAGGCACCCTGGGGCATCCAGGCCTGGGCGTAGCGGGGACCCGGCTCTGCCGCCTTCGGGGGTAGAATAGCCAGCCTGGGCCTGTGGGTTTGAAACGCGTTGTTGGGGGGGAGGGGAGGGGCTGGCTTCTGGGGGGGGCGCTCCTGAGGGAGCCGACGTGTGTGCCGCTTCCGCCCAGGTTCCGTGTGAGCGGCCCGCCAGCCCGCTCTGCGGCTCCTTCCCAGCGGCCTGAGGGCCGGGGCCGGCCGCGCGTGTCCCTCGCTTGGACAGCTCCGTTGGAGCTCGACACCAAGGGGAGGTGGGAATCCCTCCTGGGCCGGGGCTGTGGCGCTTCGGCTGCGGGGGTGGCGCGGCCCCCGAACAGGGGAGATCCGCCCGGCCCGCCCTCCTCTGCCCCGCCCCCCGCACTTAAACCTGCGCTTGGCGCGTAGTAGGCGTTTAATAAATGTTTATTCCCTGCCTGACTGGGAGAAGGCTGGCGTAGCTCTCTCCCCACTCCCCACTCTCCACTCCCTCCCTCGAAGCACGGCGTGCCCAGGGGCTCTTGGGGCTCCTGCCCCTGCTGGCAGCGTCGAGCTTGGGGTCAGGGAGGCTCCGGACGGGGGCGCTGCAGCTTTGGGGTTCGTGGGAACAGAGGCTGTGCTGCGCCAGCGGCAGGGCGCCCACGGGGTGGCCGGTCCCTGCAGAACCCTGCCGGAGCTCGAGGCCCCGACTTCGCGGCCGAAAAGCGAGCGGGGAGCGGGCCTGCGGCCCCCACCTGGGAAGCCGCGGCTTCTCCCAAGCTGCCCTTGGATCCAGGCTCTGCGGGGAGAGGCAGGAGCTGCGTTCAGAGACATGGGCGCCCCAGCTCTTCCCCGCATCCCTCCCTCTCTTGCTTCCTTTGTCTCTTCCGGTCCCCCAGTCCAGACTGAGGGGCCTCTAGGAAGAGCTGCCGTCAGAGGCCTGGGGCCCGCGAACAAGCACGCCGCCCCCGCGGGTCCCTCTTTAAGCTGGCTGCTCCCGGAGCCTCCCGGTGCACCGGCGTGCGCAGACACCCCCATGTGGGCGGCACTCACGGGTACACACACACACACACACACACACACACACACACACACACACACACGGGCTCACACTCGGGGCACACCCTCCCCACGCGGGCACACCCAAGCAGACACACGGCCCACACATGGGCACGCGCGCACACCGGCTCAAAGTCACGGGCACACAGGCGCACGCTCGTCCCCCAGCAGAGCAGCCGGCAGGAGCCACTTCTTCGGAGGCTCGGAGGGTCTTCAGCTCTGCCCCCCGGGGCAGGGATCCGCGATCACCTGCTCCAGTGATTTTCCAGGGCCGGCTCCCTGATCTCTAGCAGGTGTCAGACCTCCCGACTATGCGCGCAATCTAACTTTCACCGCCCCAGGGCAAATCGGCCGCGGCCTCCAGCGGGCTCGGTCTGACTAGCCCCCTGAAGCACCTTGCTCCGGCCCGCGGCCTCCTCTGCTTTGCGCTCTCCCCTGTCTCCTCCCGCGGCCTCCCGGGGCTTTGCTAGTGGTGGTAGCCTCGGCACCGGTTCTCTGCCTCTTACACAGCGAGGGAGGGATATGGACCCCTTGTATTTGTTGGCTCTACTTCCCCGCCCAAGAACCCATTCGCTGGGTGGGGGTGGGGCAGGCTGAAGGGTGGCCCTTCCTTTGGACTCCACTGGAGGAAAAGAGGAGGAAGCCGGTGGAGGGAAGACCCTGCCTTCCTACTTGCATTGCATCCTTCCCAAACTCACTCAGCCCCGGAAACTGCTTTGTCACTGAAAAGACAAACTAAACAGCGTCCCCTTTGACCCAGCAGGGCCATTATCAGGTCTGGGCTCTAAGGAACTCTTAGAGGAGGAGAAAGGACCAGAGTGTGCAGAGGCCTGCAGCGGCTCCGGGCAGCAGGGGATTGGAGGACGGGTGGTGCCCGTCAACGGGCGGGCGGCAGGGCAAGCTGCGGCACATCAAGCAACGGGGATCGTTGCTCCGTTAAAAAAACGATGCCCGGGCTGAGTATAGAAAGGCCTGGAACGATTTACATGAACTGATGCTGAGGGAACCGAGCACAGCCGGGAACACTTTGTGCACAGTAACAACCGGGGGAAAGACGCCCTTCTTCTCAGCGGGTGGGTGATCCAACGCAGTCCCACAGACTTTGCACAGAAAATGCCCCCCCCCCCCCCCCGCATCCAGAAAAGGAGCTGAGGAGACTGCATGTGAATCAGCACAGGCTCTGGTCACTTCTTTTTTTCTGTTAGTTTTTTGTTTTTGTTTTTTTAATCTCTCCCATGGTTTTTCCTTTTGCTCTGATTTTTCTTTCTCAAGAGAAATAAACTAATTCATAAACTAATATGTAATAAAAATAAACTTACTGCAATATAAAAAAGAAAAGACACATCCTTTCTCCATACTTTTGTCTTGGTCTCACCCATGTCCATACAATGGCCAGGCCCTCCGGAGGCCTAGCTGGCCACGACAGAGAGCTCAAGACAGTTTCCGTGGTCATTCTAACCTCCTTGGACTGTTTGTCCAGACGATCCATTTTCACAACCTATCAGAGAAGCTTTCTGGAGGAAAAAAGGCTCATCTTCTGTCTCCTTGGCCTGTTAACCTAGCATTTTTTGGTGGGGGAGGCATTACTTCTCTATAAAGGCTCCATGTAAATACTAGCTTTTCATTTGTTTCCTTGCTATTATCAGGCAACATCCCAAAAAGAGGCAAGCTCAACATATCCAAAGCAGTTACCATCACCTTTCCCCCAACACTATTCCCTTTCCAGATTATTATTTTTTTTACAACTTCCAATAAGTCACTCTCTTTCCTTCCTTCCTTCCTTCCTTCCTTCCTTCCTTCCTTCCTTCCTTCCTTCCTTCCTTCCTTCCTTCCTTCCTTCCTTCCTTCCTTCCTTCCTTCCTTCCCTTCCTCCCCCCTCTCCTTTCCTGCTTCCCTTCTTTCTTTCTTTCTTTCTTTCTTTCTTTCTTTCTTTCTTTCTTTCTTTCTTTCTTTCTTTCTTTCTTTCTTTCTTTCTTTCTTTCTTTCTTTCTTTCTTTCTTTCTTTCTTTCTCTCTCTTCCTTCCTTTCTTTCCAAATTACTCTCCAGAATGGTTGAATCAGTCCACAACTCCAACAACAGCACCAGAAATCAGGAGAGTCAGAAGGAGTCTTGTGTGCAAGACCATGTAGGCTGAGTGTGGAAGGAAACATGGACTTACCTCAGCTGAGGTTAGGAGGGAGGCATAGGAAACAAGCAGTGCAAAGTCAGGGAGATGGGAGATGGCCAAGGGGATGAAGTGTAATGAATCTGAAGAGGAATCATGGATGTGACCCCAGAAATGTTGGGACCAGGTTATGAAAGTTGTCACAGACCAAACAGAAGAGATTGGATTTGATTCTCCCTTTGATAGCTCCCTTTGTGGAGCTTATTGAGAAGGAGAGTGTCATGGTCTGACCTGGGCTTTGGGATGGTCACTTTGGTGAGGGTGTGGAGGATGGACTGGAGAGAGAAGGGATTGGACACACCAGCTGAGAGAGATAAGCCATTGCAATGATGCAGCTGAGAGGTGCCAAGATATGAACCAGAATGGGGCCAGTGAGAGGAGAGAAGAGATAGGAAGACAATGAGGGATTTAGTGTCCCTCTCTGCTTTTCCCTCTCCCCCAATCCTGATCAATCACTAAATCAGGTCATTTTGATCAGCATAGCATCTCCCACGGAACTCCTTCTCTTCCTAAACTGGCACTCCCCTCCCTGCCTCCTGGAGATTGAGGGGACAGTAAAGCAGTGGGTGAGAACAACGGCAACAGATGGCAATCAGATAAGGCAATTTCAGAGTTCTCGAGCATGGAGCTGGCATATTTGTGGTGAAGGAAAGACCAGGAATATACCATCTGCTATTTTAGCCTAGATTTAGATGGAAAAGATCATGAAGAATGAACATGGAAAAGGGATATCAGTTTACTTGCTGGCTATTCATGGGAAAGACACCTTGAAGACTCAGGAGGAATCATCTACAGAGTTGCACCTAGAACCTGATGTAGCAGTTCCCCTCTAGCAAGTTGGTTTTCTCCTTTTTCATTTGATCATCTTCCTTAAGAGATGATGAAATTAAGTTTTCCATTTGAATACACTTTAGTATTTTTGTTTTTTTTTTTTTCATCTTTCCATTTTTGTTGATCTTTGCTGATCACATTTATATATTGTGGAGGTTTGAGTTGGTGTTCCTTTTCCAGTTCTTTTTAGTCGTATTGTCCATTGATTTGTTATTTTTATCTTTCACTAATGAGAATGTTTAGGGATAGACATTTGGGGTCATCCCCAAAGTTTCCATCTGCCTTCTCATCATGACCATTTTCCTGAATGAAATTCTCCATTGTTTCGATGGTTCTTTAATGTGCTCTAGCGCTTCATAGGACAGATTGACTGTTTTTACTTTCATCTGAACACTCCCTTTAAATGTCTGTTGAGTATGATTGTTATTGCATTCTGCTCAGCAATAATGGGCACTTTTAATATTTCTATTTTCCCCCATTTTCAGCACATATTTACAGTTTTTCTTATATATATTCTTTTCTATTCTTAATTGAAAATTGCCAGAAAGCTATCCCTCACAAGACCTTGTCTGGTGTGTTCCCCTAGTGTTATTTACTCAGTCTATATCTTCCCAACATTATTAATTACTATTAGCTTTTTCAAAAGTATATTTCTTTAAAAGATACAGTAAACACCAGGCAGCTAAGTGGTGCCGTAGTGCACAGAGCACCAGATCTGGAGACAGGAAGACCTGAATTCAAATCCAGCCTCAGACACTTACTGGCTTTCTGATGTTGGGCAAGTCACTTAACCCTGCTTGCCTCAGTTTCCCCATCTGTAAAATGAGCTGGAGAAGAAAATGACAAAGAACTCTTATCTCTGTCAAAAATCCCAGATGGGGTCACCAGAGTCAGACATGACTGAACACCGACATATGAGGCACTGAAGTATGATGTCCCCTCCCTCTCCCACACACAAACCCACCCAAGCCTGGCTGCGCTCTCCCTTACACCCTCCTGGTCCAGGTGGTACAGGTACTCCCCTTCCCACCCTGGGATGAGGAGCCCCCTGGCCCTGGCAGTCTCTTTCTCTTTTCCTTGAGTTTCTGGGTGCTCCTGGCCTCGGCTGGGCTGGTTCCTGGCTAAGCCATGAGACGCGTGGCTTGTCCGGTGGCTGCTTCTGCTCTGGCTGCTCCGGTCTCAGAAGGCTTCGGGAGAGACCTCTCCTTCTCAGCAGCCACCACACTGCCCCCCCCCCCCCCCCGGCACTGGATACTTGTTCAATTAAGGTCTGGAAAGAAAGACGGGAGACTCCAGGGTCAGAAGCACTCCCCCAGGGAGGGAGGGAGGGAGCCTCTGCTCAGTTCTGCCTGCACTCTCCCTTCGGCCCAGCAGGAGGTTAGGGCCCAGGGAGCCTGATGGACACAGTCAGAGGGTACCTGCTCCAAAGTGAGGCTGGGGCTGGGGGGCTAGGCACATCAAGAATGTTCCCGGCACTGGGTCTTCGCTGGCTGCTTTCCCCTGGGGTGTCTCCATCCTCTCCCCCCTTGGAGCCATTTCTCTCAGGCTGCTCTTCTGCCACTTTCCAGATTTCCCCGCTCTCTCAGGTCCGGCAGGTTCAGGAGGGGGTGCGCGCCTGAGCCCACAGCTCCCCCATGCTTCCCCTCTTCCCTCCCTCCCCTACATCCCAGAGGATTGCAGGGCCATCTGTTCCTCAGCTCGCCCTGGACCACCACCCTGGCACCGAGACCACAGGCTCAGACCCGGGGCCTCCCCAGGGACAAGATCCCATTCATGAGACCGGAGCCTCGCCTCTCCAGGGTGGTGAATGCCCCGGGTTCTGGGGGCCGTGTGCCCCCACCCAGGGTTCTCTGATCCTCTGCCTGGGGAGGCCCCGTTCAGGGGTGAGACCTCCCCTGCCTCCACACCAGCTACCCCCGAGCTCTCCCAGCATCTCCCTCCGAGCAACTCCACTCAAATTCGGGAAGGACGGAGCCAGCCGAGGGTCAGGGGGACCTCTTTCAGCTCAAGACAAGCTGGGAGTGAGGAGAGGTCTGTGACCACAAGGTGGGGGCTGGGCTGGCGCCCATGCAGCAGCAGCGCCCTCTCGTGGGCCTTGGGGGCGGCTGCATCTTGGGAGCTCTCAGCCCCGAGATAGGGCAAGGGCCCTGAACAACTGGTCAGAAAGGGCTCCTGGGAGCCTGGGAAGATTTCCACGAAGCTGAGGGAAACCCACAGAGACAACCCAGTGGGCCCTGGCGCAACAAGAACGGGCGCTGAGCAGCCGAGGAGTGCTGAACCTTGTCCCGGGCCCTTGTGATCCAGGGCAGTCCCACAGGCTTTGGACAGAAAATGCAGCCAGAGCCGAGCTCGGGAGCCCGAGCGGCACCAGCACGGCCCTGCCCGCTTCTGTCTCCTCTCCCGTGGTTTCCCTTTTGCTCTGATTTTCCTCTCCCCACATGATTCATAAAACACGCGTATTAGAAATGAATAGATTGAATAAAACCCCGAAGTGCTTCCAGCACGCCCTCTTCAGCTCAGAGGCAGGTGTAGACGCTGCCTGGCAGATCTGCTGCCCTCCCGGCTCCAGGCCAGGGCTCCGGGCAGAGAGCACTGTCTGCGGTGGCCCCTTGCCCCAGCCCGCTTCCCTGTGTGATTGACAGCCGGTCACTTGTCTTCTCCACGGGTGGGAGCGAGGCCGGAGGAAGGGAGAGAAGCACTTTAAGAAGGGATGTTCAGAATAAATGAAGAACTAAAACAAATGTGCGCCTTATTTGCCGCTGGACAACAGTTCATCATCTCTGTGGCAGCGGGGAGGTCGGACGCCTTGGCCCTGTGCCGTCCATCACAGGGGGCAGCTCTGTGGCCTGGGCTTGTGGCTCATAGATCACCGGAACACAGACCTTCATTTTCATCCTGTGCTTGAGAAAGCCTTAAATAACCCGTCGGGCCGAGAGCCCCCCGCACAGGCTTCCCGCTGAGGTGGGCAAGGGCAGGGGCCGGCCCTGGGGGGGAGCTTGGATATCTCTGCTGTTTCTTCTGCCCTTTCCTATTGCACCGTCCCCTCCCAGAGAGGGCACACCTTCCGTTTGGAAGCCATCTGTGAGCCGGGGGCTCCCGGCGTTTGTCCCTCCCTTCTCCTATTTTCCGGGGGTCTCTGAGCCGTGTCCCAGTCTGCAAGCTACAGGCTGGGGAAAAGAGTCCCAGGTAACTGAATGAGGAGACTTCTCAGGGCCCCAGGATCTCCCCAGCATCTGAAAAGGAGTGCTTAGAGCGCTGGAAGAAAATGTCCCTCATCTTGGGGAGACAGGAGGCCCAGCCTCTTCCTCTGGCCCCCTCCAACCCCTGGCTCCCTGACGCAGGAGCGCACATGACATTATTTTGAACTGTCCAATCTAATCTTCTGAAGCGTGTGCACCTGAAGGCCCCGGGGACCGTGCTTCTCTCACCCAGGTCTCCACCTGCTGTACCATGAGGCTTGGCACGGGCAGATGATGGATGGCTGTTTGCTCAAGTAGGGCCGGCCTTGAGCTTAGTGTTAGAATGAGCCCCCCGGAGGGAAGCGGATTCTTTTGTGATTTGCCAGGGGAACATGGGTGGGGCCTCCCTGCTGGAGTCCCACGGATGTGGGGCCACTTGGGAAGCAGTCTGGGTTCCTCTCCTGCCCGAAGAGGGGAGCCTCGGGCACTACGTGTCCTTGAGTAGCGAGACCACTGGAAGGAGCAGCTGAGCTGTGGCCATCTTCACTTTTCATTTAACGCAACACCCCGAGACAGGAAGAGGCCGCAGCTCAGTGGTTGAGACCCTTTCATTGGGCCCCCAAAGGAGCAAGAAGCACCACTTCATGGAAGCATTTTCATGACAAGTATTTCCCAGAAGAGCTCTGAGACAGCTCGCATGCAGAGAGCATGTGGCAAAGGTCCCCTTGCCCACTGCGCCCCCTGCAGGTGAAGGACCCGAGGCAAACAGCAGCTCAGCAGGGTCTGAGTCTAGATTTGAACTAGTCCTCCCAACTCCAGCTCTAGTGCTCTCGCCACTGAACCACTGAGCCGCCTCGTGACACACTGATGATCCAAGATACGCACGCCATCCACTGAGGATCCCGGGGGAACGAGGCAGGGCTGGACTCCTCCTCCACCACAGGCCTGGAAGGATCCGGGCCCTCCTGCCTGGACTCCCAATGATCCTGGGTCCTCACTCACTGCGAGGAAGCAAGCGTCCTGATCCAGCTGTTCTCGGGCTGACCGGGCCAGCAGAGCTGGACCTGTTCCTCTGAAGCAGCTCCTTAGCAGCGGCACTCCCCTAGACTCCAAGCTGCCCATCCTCTGAGGGGCCCAGGGTGAGCCTGGAGGGCTCTGCTGACAGAGACCACCCAAGCTGCCCCCGGGAGCCTCAGAGAGGAGGAGTTCCCTATGCAAACACTCCCTCTGGTGGCCAGAGTTGTAGCAGCATCTCAGAGTAGCCGCTTAGGAGAAGGTGCAAAGAAAGGCCCTGGGGGGTTGCTCTGGGGCGTCCTGGAAGCCTCCTTGCCAGGGCCTAGGGGGCAAACTCAGAGGCAGCTGGAGCAATTATCCCTGAGAGCCCTGGCTTAGGAGGAGTGTGTGAGTGTGAGTGAGTGTGTGTGAATATGATTGTGTGTGTGTTTGTGTGAGTTGTGAGTGTGTGTGTCTGGGTGTGAGTTTGTGTTGTGTGTGTGTGTGTGTGAGAGCAGTCTCCCCAAAGTTCTGGGCTCCTAGAAATGGGAAAGAAGGGCACATTTAGGCTTTTCATGGAGTGGGAGGACAGTGGCTGGAAAAAAGAAAAGTTAGGAACAACCTGGGGGAGAGGATAACCCAGTCGGAAGGGCCTGTAGGCTCCTCCTTCCATGTCCCCAAGTGACCATCCTGCGGACAACAAGATAGTGTCCCATCATCTCTGAGCCCCAGCTCCGTTAGCCTTTCCCCAAGTAAGGGGCATTTAATTCGCTGCCTTTTCCAGTTCTTGGCAGCACAAGGGGCTGCAGTGGAGAATTCTGAGTCCGTGGAACCACCTTTTCTGTCCTTTTCTGTAAGGATGCGGTTCCCGCAAAACAAGAGAAGGGAATTGTAAGAGCCCTTACAATTCCCTTCTAAGAGCCCTTACAATTCCCTTCTCTTATTTTGCGGGAACCACATCCTCCGCTATCCATCAGCTTGGCTTGGCTCAGCTATCCCAGGTTAGGGAGCCAGGTTAAAGAGAGTGACTGCTGTCTGCAGTGGGCTTATAAAGGGCCTGTGAGGTCACACACACAGCCAACCAGTGAGAGAGCTGTCACCCATTACAAAGCTATCTCAGTATGGCCAGGATCCCACCCACAGGGAAGTCCTCTATCCACAGAGATTACTTCTGGGCCACTTAAATCTCCTGTTGTGCTGTGGCGCCTCCCATTTAAAGGGCCCTTACACTTTTCTGTCCTCTGACCTCTTTGAGACACTTAGCCAGCGGGGGGGCACCTTTGGCCAAAGGCAATGACTGAGAGACTGAGGCTGGGATTGTTACCAGGACCTGCCTCCTTCCAGCCACAGGTAGGCTGGCTGGGCTGGACCTGGAGATACCAGCTCTGAAAATAAAAAAAAAAAGCCACTGAAGTGCTATTTGTCTCAGTCTACTCATGTGAAATGGGGATGATAATAGCATCTCTCAGAGTTGTAGAAAAAATAAACAAATATTTGCTATTGGAAAAGCATTTTGCACACATGGAAGTGTTATAAAAATGCTTGTCGTCATCGTCGTCGTCGTCGTCGTCCTCCTCCTCCTCCTCCTCCTCCTCCTCCTCCTCCTCCTCCTCCTCCTCCTCCTCCTCCTCCTCCTTGTCTGCAAACATGTTAGGCTGCTGCTGAGAAACACGCTGCTGTTGATCCTGTGATGTCCTGACTCACTGACAGGAGTTAGCGTGGCCCTTGGGAGAATGCCAGTTGCTGACATTTCCAAAGGTCTTTGAGGATTGCAACACTCTTCCCACAAATTATCTCATCTGATCCTTGAACCAGTTCTGAGAGGGGGGTGCTGCCATTGTCACAAATTTTCAGATGGGGACGTGGAGGAGCCAAAGGGTGAATCACATAGGAAAGCACCCCTCCCCACTCCTCTGAATGCCGGGGACTTGGGGGGTGCAGTCTGATCACTCTCAGTGGTCAGTGGGATGCCCTCCACCCTCCACACCTTTCCCCTGATAAAGATGCCAGCCACAGGGCTGACCAGTCACGTCTTCTGTTCATTTGTCATTTTTTAAAATAATTCCAAGACTGAGTCTCATTTGAGCTGTTAAAAGGACTAAAGCTTGCCGTCTTGGAATATGGGGGTTGGAACTGCAAGCCCATTTATTTAGTGAGATTTCTTTTTCTAGTGGGATCTAGAAAGATCCCATTCTGAACACGTAGACAAATCTGTGTTTACTCACGTCAGCTCCCAATCTGTCCAAATGTGCAGCCATATGAACAACCCACCGAAGAGGTGCTCAAGACCACGAACAACTAGAGAAAAGCAATTTAGCACCGTGCCCTGGCACACAGTAAGTGTTTAACAAATACTTATCGATTGATTGACATATGCACTTTGAGCTCAGATCCTTCTTCTTGACCAAAATAGTAAAAGAACGAGTCAGTGTTGGAGGGGTCAGGTGAATGGGTCCAAGCATTTTGGAAGACAAATTGGAATAAAACAAAACAAAACAAAACAATACAAATTCCTGGCTTTTTCCTAGTTTCTGTGATTCTACCACTAGGCTTATGCCCATGGAGATTTCTGAGAGCCAGAAAAGACTTATTGGTCCAAAAATATGGAAAGCAGCAGCATTTTCCATACCCAAAGTTGGAGTACAAAATTCTATTCATGTCACTGGGGAGAGCAGCTGAACAAATCGTGGCACGTGAATGAGATGCCATGGGACCGAGTCACCTGCTGCCAATGGTGCCCAATTTCCACTTGTTGGGTGTGTTGTTCTGGAGACTCTTGTGGGGCATGAGTTGGATTAGCCCACTGAGGTTCTCCCAACTTCCAAATTCTGTTATTCTTTGAATGATGAATGTGAAAAACTTAGAGCATAGAGATGAGTGCTTGTTGACTGGTTGCCATGATATGACTTGTAGGAAGTGATGTATGTTGGGGAGGAAGGGGTCAAAGAAGCAGTAATGACAATTATTATACTAAAATGTAAAAGGGGGTGATATTAAACAGTCCCGGTGCTTGAGATTTGCAATAGAGAACATGTATATGACTTTGTAAAAGTTAAAGTGATTTTTTCCATTGGATTCAACAAACAGGAAAACCCAGATGGATAAGGTAACGGAGACAATGATCCCGCCCTTAGGTTGTTTGGATAGCTCTCTTCCATCAATGATCTTTGTATCTGATTTGATTGCAAATATGTGGAAGGGTGGGAGTTGTTTGAATCAACTCCTCCCTCTCCCCACTCTGCTTGGTTCTGATATCTTGATCAGGTAAGGACACATCAGGGCTGAATCAATTAATTGGACTGTGAATCCACGAACCTCCCCTGAACCCAGCAATCAAAGACAATGAGCTGGAAAGAAAGACTGTTTGAGGGACTGGTTGGAGTTCACATAAAACCAAGAATCTAATGCAGAACTGAAGATTCCATGCTGTTTGATGACAGAAGCCTTCCAGCAAAGCCTCTGAGAAGCAGTCGCTCCAGGGGTGAAGCGGTGAACCCCCCTTTCCTTACCCCACTCTTCCTTTCTCGTTGGAATCCTCTCAGAGTCCCAGGGAGAGCAGCAGTGGGTGGCAATGACGGAACTGGGAGATGAGGACGAGCTAGACACATGGAAGAAAAGCCATTTCAAGACTCTGGAGGAAATCTCTGATGCCTAGGGAAACGATAGGAGGTCCCCTAAGAAAGGGAGAAAGGAGTTCCCAGCAGCTGGGGGCTTTGAGTTGCCTTTTTCCATTTGAAATCTCCAATTTCGAGTGGGTTTTCTTCTGAACTCCACCTGTACTCAAAGGAGAATATCCCACAGACCTTTAAAGGAAATTTTTTTGGTATCACCTTTCAGTATCTTAGCTAAATCTACTTGGTTCTATCCAACTGCTATTAGTGGGGAAGCCCACTAGTAGGGACTTTTGAGACACAGCACTACAAAAATACAGCCTCCCCGCAATGTCTCCCGGAGGTCTCTGAGAACCCTGAGGTGAAATGCGATAGACGTCTTCTGGAGGTTCGGCGTTGGGTGTAAGGGAGGAGTGGGCTAGTGGGTCTAGAGCTCCGTGTTTCTTTCTTTTTTTTTTTTCTGCCAACAAAAGTGAATTATGTTGATTACTAAGAGGCAGCCAGGATCTTCACTTGTTTCCTTTTATTCCTAAGAAGAAAGAGATGAAATTTCTCAAATAAAAGGCTGAAAAGTTAGATTTTAAATAACTGAAACCAAACCCACCTCACTTCAGTGCATTTCTCTCTTCCCCACTCTCAGCCCCCCCAAAACCCCCACACTGAGTCGGTGTCGAGGGCTCAGTGGCTGGTTAGCTCTGAACCTTGGCCAAGTATATTCCTTTCTTCTAGTGAAGAAGGTGTTTGGCCACGTGGCATGGACCTCCTTTCTAGCTCTGACGGATGGAAATTCTTTGCTCTTCACTTCTCAGGACTCAGCATTTGAGTGTAGAACACTTCTTCTGAATAAAGGCTCCCCCTTGGTTGGGAAAAGCTCAGGCCTTCTCCCCGGCAGCAGAGGCCCGTCCCCAGGTGCAGCTTCAGTGGCTTTGTCTGGCTCTTGGGGGGAGCCTTTCACTGAGACCCGGCCCATAAACTAGCCTGGATGCTTTTTATTTTACAAGGTGAGTGTGAGGCCTTTCATTTCTCACACTTGGCCCGATTCCATCCTGAAGAAGGCCATGCGGCGCTGTCCGTCACAGTGGGCCCCCAATGGCCCAAGAGCAGAGCCATGGCCTGGGTCAGAGGGACAGCCCCAAATCGGGCACTTCCCCGGGCTCCTGGAGCCTCCACACCCGGCTTCACTCTCATGCCTTGTGGAAAGAGGGAGCCCTTGTGGTCACTGGTGGACCGCTGGTCTCACCGGTGTGGGGGATGTGGATTGATCCCCTTCTGCCTCCCTGGCTCTCTTCCATGTCTGGACATTCTCCCCAAGGGGTCCCCTGTATGAGCTGTGGGGGGGCTTCCTCCTCTTTATTCTGATGTGGACTCCAACGGACATGGGCTCTCCCCAGAGCCCGGGCCACCTTCCTGTTCACGTGCTCAGTCCTTTGGTGGCCTCCTTTGTGGTGATTGCTCATTGTATGTTCAGATGTGTCAGGAACCACTTCCTCGCCTTTGGAAGAGCCTCAGCTTTGATTCTTAGAGACTCCAGGCCACTAAACACCACCGGCCCAGCTCGCTGTGAGGATTCTTTTCTTGTGTACTCCTTGGTCGTGACCATGCTGAGCAGCCCCGGTGATTCCTGCTTTAGACTTCCTGGGGGTCGACAGCCAGGTGGCTGAGCCTGCTTAGCCCTGCTCTGTGCTCGAGGAAGCTCATGGTCGTCCCTCCCTGGCATGGTGTGGGCCAGTGCCAGCCCCCAGAGAAGAAGACCGCTCTTGCTCGGGGGAGATTGTCCCACGGTGTCCTCCATAGTCACCCTGAAGGCTTAACTCGGATGCAGGGGTCCTCCGGGGGGCCTTTGGTCGGCCTTGTGGTGCTAGGGAGCAGGATCTTGGGGGGGGCCTAGAGTGATCACAGCCTTTAACTTTCCTCTTCCCAAATGGCACCAGAGGCACCCAGAGCCCCGGGGGGCATTAAGAGACAGAGCCAAGGCTGCAGGTGAGTCCCCCAGGAATCGCTCCTAGGTCTGCCTGACATAGGATTGAGTCCCCCTCCCCCCTTGCAGGGACAAGTGCTTGTATGGCCTGCATGAGTCTTAGTGGCCCAAGCATTTCAGCCAGTCCTTCCTTTGGTTGGAAACACCCAACGAGCCCAAGGGACGCAGCTGCTCCGAAGGAGCCGGCCTGACAACTTTCTTACCAGCCGTGCCCATGTCCCTTCTCCAGACTGCTCCTTGGTGCAGTGACAAGAGACTGGGACTGGGCCAGAGGGCCCGACCCGTATGTCCTTGAATAAGTCACTCATCCGTCTGGCAGTCAATGAGAGGAAAGGAGGAAAGGATTGTGCCGAGGGGTCCGAGGTCACTCCAGCGGTAGGGGCCTGAGCTAGACCTTGTTTCTGCAGCCGCAGACCACCCGGGTCCGTGCCAGAGGGGGAGAGCCTCTGCCAAGACCGCAAAGGAAAGTCTTTGACCGTGAACGGGTCATCAAGACCCGCCAGCTCCTCTCGGAAGCAGTGGACGAACAAAGGCTTTCAGAGACAGGCTGGGAGCTGTCGGGAGCCCAGAAATCAGGAGGCTGCAGCAAGGTTAACGGGATGGTGCCGAGCCAAAATACCTGGTGCCCATTAAACTGCCCATTCCGTCCCATTCCAATAAGCAATTCAATTATACTTAATTGACATGTACTCGGTGACCTCGTTTCCAAACACATAACAAATTAATCGATAAGGCCTCGGAACTGAGAGCTTCAGTTTATCATCTCAGAGATTTCATTTTGTACTTTGCTGCAGACTTCATCATTTATAGAACTTGCTCTGCCCAAATGTAGTCACGTGACCGATTCCCGGCTATTACCTTCAGAAAGCTTCTTTCAAAATGTTTTCCCGACTTCTGGTTGATGTGTGAGTGCATCAACACGCGCCCTTCCCCCTTACCATCAGAACTCATCCCAACCTTCCCTTCTGGTCAATTCTCCAGCATGAAGGGTACTCCGGGCATTACCCTCGGTGTTGTCCAAACCCTTGCCACCCCACAGGACCATCCCACTGGTTTTGGCCAACAGCAGTCTTTTCATCACCTTTAGAGCACTCTCCAGTACCGCTTCTTCCCTAGATGATCTCAGGGGAGTCTGGTTGGAGGGGCTTCTGCTGAGCTCAGTGCAGACTTTAAAAATATGGATTTGTTTCAATCAACAAAAGTCTGTTTTCTCTTTCTCAGATTTTTTTTAATTGAAAGAAAAGGAAGGAAAAGAAAGAAAGAAAGAAAGAAAGAAAGAAAGAAAGAAAGAAAGAAAGAAAGAAAGAAAGAAAGAAAGAAAGAAAGAAAGAAAGAAAGAAAGAAAAAAGAAAGAAAGAAAGAAAGAAAGAGAGAAAGAAAGAAAGAAAAAAGAAAGAAAGAAAGAAAGAGAGAGAGAAAGAAAGAAAAAGAGAAAGAAAAAGAGAGAGAGAAAGAAAGAAAGAAAGGAGGGAGGGAGGGAGGAAAAGAATGACATATCATAAACACATATTATCCAAAAAAACAAAAGGTTTGTAGCGCTCAGAGCCTCCTGTTTGGATATTGTATACACAATATCTCAGGGCCTGGTTCCGGGGCTTCTCCTCCAGTCTGGGGAGGTAGCCTTGGCTGATCTAGCCCAAATTGGAGCAGGAACCTGGCACCTATTAGAAGTGTAAGAACCAGCCCCGACTCATTGCCTGATGGGCTGTGCCAATTCAGCAAGCATTTATGGAGCACCTGCTGTGTGCCAGATACTGTGCTATGGGCTTCACATAGCAAAACAAAAAGGAAAATGGTTCCCTCTTTCAAGGATTCTCCATTCTTGCCACACTTGCCACCTGTCTGGACTCAACTCTTTGGCTGGGCTTTATTAAGACTTTACTTACATGAAATGAGCAGGACCAGGAGATGATTATACACTTCAACAATGATACTGTAGGAGGATGGATTCTGATGGAAGTGGAGATCTTCGACATAGAGAAGAGCTAATCCAATTCCAATCGACCAAATTCGGTTCTGCACACATATATTGTATCTAGGATATACTGTAATACATTTAACATGTATGATCCTGCCTGCCGTCTAGGGGAAGGGGTGGAGGGAAGGAAGGGAAAAGTCGGAACAGAAGGGAGTGCAAGGGATAATGTTGTAAAAAATTACCCAGGCATATGTTCTGTCAATAAAAAGTTATAATTAAAAAAAACAAACAAAAAAACTTTACTTATAGAGCAGCTAGGTTGTGCAGTAGATAGAGCATGGGCCCTGAAGTCAGGAGAACCAGAGTGCAAATCCATCCTCAAGATCGACTAGCTGTGTGCCCCTGGGCAAGTCACAAGCCCCAAACCTCCTGCCATATAAGTTAGTCTAATTTTCCCCTGCTGGCTCTTGGAGCTAGGGGCCAAGGCTGCTGAATGCAAAGCAGGCAGGAGACGTGCCCTCTCCCTGAGCTGTGGCTGCTGGGACCCCCGTGAGTGAAAGCTCTGGGAGGGCCCCAGCCTCCTTCTCCTGCAGCAACAAGATAAACCCCTTTCAGTTCATTGTTGAATTTTCTGTTTACCATTTGGCTCCAGTCCTGGGCCTAACTGTCGCTGGGGCCGCTGAATGAACTCCCGTTTGGGTAGGACTTGGGGCTCCATTCTGCTTGACTGAAGATTTGGACAAAGGAGCACAGGCTTCCCCCGAAATTTTCAGGGGATAGTCACTGACCCTGTAGAGACTGGAATATGCTTGAGCCGCACTACCTGTGTGTGTGGGCTGAGCCCCCGAGGGAACATTCCCCAAGGGGCCGTTTGTGGGGACCAGTGACCGGGAGGAAGGCTCCCCTCCCGCAGCCGGGCCCCTGGGTGATGCTGGATGGAGCCTCTCCCTTTCTGGAGCTCAGCTTCCCCATCTGCCAAATTAGAGCTGCTTTGAGGCCGTCACTGGCCGTCTCCGGAACAGATTTCAGAAGGAGAGAAAGAACTGATGAGGCGCAAATCTAATTGGAAAGAGATGGGTCAGTGTTAACTGTCAGCACTGCCGGACGTGAGCCGACCTGGTATGGGGACGCATGAGAGGGCGAGGCCGGGGGCTTCCTGCACCTAGGGTCAGTCAGCGCCTTGTGAGCCCCGAGGAGGGGCCGACCGGGACTGGCTGTTCCTCCCGTGCAACCGATCCTCGGGCCCATCACAGCAGCTCGGCCGCAGCTTAGTTTCTAAGGGCAGAGAGAGGCTAATGGCAACCAAAAGAACTGACTTGGACAGAGCGCTTTCAAGTCACCAAGCTCACCAAGAGTATCAAGATAAGCTTCTCAAGATAAGCCTTGGAGGGAGCTATCATCGTCCCCATTTTATAGATCGGGAGACTGAGCCTTGCACATCTTCGCAGGACTTCAAGCCCAGGTATTTTGGCCGTCGATTCACAGCATCAAGCTCTGGTCCCTCAGCTTCCACAAAGACAGAAGTGTGAAAGGACCCAGAGACAAAGGAGCTCTGGTTTAAGTCTTGTGCGAGGTGGCCACATTCCCTGACAAAATCCCACCTGGAAAAGAGGGGCTGCGACTTCATCATTTTCTGGATGGGCTTAAAGGAAAGCCAGATTTGGGGCGCTGGGCAGACAAGGAGGGCATTGCTGCAGCAGCAGCTGCTGGCCTCCTTTCCCCCCTTACTGGACCCCCACAAGCAGGCTGCCCCAGCTGAGGGATGGCCACAAAAGGCGGCAGTACCTGCTCCAGCCGCTGCGTGGTGCTGCTCATGCCTTCAGCCACCCGAATGTCACTGCAGCGGCTTTCCCAGACCTGCAGCCTTCTTTTGCCTTCAAGCTCTGAGCCAGAACCTCTTCCACAGAGACGGCTCAAGGGATGAAGGTTCGGATCCGGCCCCAGCCCCTCCCTAGCTGTGTGACCCCGGGCACTTCTCCAGGCCTGTGGAACAGAGACAGCTCTAGCTCCCACTTCTCGGGACCCTGGGGAGGATCAGAGGAACTATCATGCTTGGCAAGTCTGAAAAAGCGGCCTAAATGCTTCTTGTTGGTTATTTTTCCTCACAGGAGTCTGGGCCGGGACTGCCACCGAAATGCTTGAAAACAAGAATGCCGGAGTGTCTGATCAGTGGAAACCTGCAAAGGAGAACCTCCCCTCCCAGTGGGAATCTCCTGCTCTGGGGGGTCCCAGCTCCTTCCCCAAGCTCAGGAAGTGGACTTTTTATTTCAGTGTCTGAAAGCTTTCGCACAATATTGTCTGCCTGATCCAAACCCTGTCTTAGCTGCTAAATGGAGGAATGAATAAGGGAAGAGCTTCACTGTGAGAGCTCACCGGCTCAGTGGACATGAGGGGAGCATCGGGCCAGTTTCGGAGTGGCTGAGCTTTCCTGGTCTGGCTCTTGGTTCATAGCACTGGGACCTCTCTGCTCCCCACTCTTTACAATGGCCTGGCTCTGTCTTCACCCCAGAAATCCATCTTTACTGCTGCTGCTCTCCAGATCTGTTCCAGGCCCCAGTTTGGGCCACAAAGGCAGCAGCCATGGCAGCTCCAACCAGCAGCAGGTTTCTAGCACTAAGGGCCTGGGCAATGACCCGTCACTCAAATAGCGGGGAAAGAATATTTGGGAGTATGCAAGAGCCCAAATCTCTTCTACAATGACAGAAGAAAATCAATTATGTCAGTGACCGCCCTTCAGTTCCTGTCTCTTCATTTGTTACCTCAGGAAGGTATCATGAACCCCAGCTACAAATGGTGCTTTGTAAATGCCTGCTGTATACAGGACTTCATGGCAGCCGCCCAGAGAGACGGAAAACTCAGGCCCTCCCCCACCCAGACAGTCTTGAATTTAAAAATGCAGACAAGATGATGAAGAAACACTAGGGAGAGCTCAGAGAGATGCTGATGAGAATAGGTGATGTTTACAAAGCACCTTCCCCATGTAATTTATCCTTCACAAGACCCAGGGAGGGCAGATGCTCTTGTCTCCATTTAACAGATAAGCTGAGGCTTATCTCAGGCTCCACGGGCAGTAAGTGCTTGAAGTAGGATCTGAACTCAGACTTTCCTGCGGACTCCAATCCGTTGTTCTGTCCACTGGGCCATCCAGTTGCCTAATCCAATTATCTGTGTCTGTTGGAAGGGAATCCTTGTCAGGAACTGTTGAGCTGGACGGCCTCCAACATTGGCCCTTCCAGCCCCGAGACTCTATAACCCCATGTTATCAATTTACTCATTAAAGGCATTGTTCATTTACTGGCAAAATAAGCACAGGGAGAGTTTAATCAGAAGCCGGAGCTCCTGGCAGCGGCCCATAAAACAAGATGAGCAGGTTGTCCGTTCCCTGCTTGGGGGTCACCGCCGGCCCCGGAGCTGTTGTTAAGGCTGATGATGAAGACGCCCGGCCCATGCTTTATTGCTTTTCCATTGGCTCTCAGCGATGGCAGAGCCAATGTCTAATAAAGCATTTGCAGGAGCCCCACTTCTCTCCCCCCTCCCATCACGAGCCTGCTTGCCACTCATGATTTGTGGGATAGGAGGTCTTTGTCTTTAACACCTGGAATAATTCTGGCGTGACCCCACTCTAGCGTCTTGTCAGAAGGATCTCAGTCTCGGTCTGCTCGTCCCCAGACACAGGACAAACTCCTCATAAATCTCTGGTAGCTCAAGATGCGCTGCCTCCGGAGGGGGAGGCATCCTGTTCCCCACAACTGGACTGCTGTGTGGGGGAGGCGGGCCACACCCAGCTTTATCCCTTCAGGCCCGGTGAAAACCTTTACTTTTTTTTTTTTTTTTTTTTTTTTTTTTTTTAATTTTTTATTTTATTTTATAATTATAACATTTTTTGACAGTACATATGCATGGGTAATTTTTTACAACATTATCCCTTGCACTTACTTCTATTCAGATTTTTTCCCTTCCTCCCCCAACCCCCTCCCCCAGATGGCAAGCAGTCTTATACATGTTAAATATATTACAGTATATTTTAGATACAATATATGTGTGTAGAACCGAATTTTTTGTTGCACAGGAAGAATTGGATTCAGAAGGTAAAAATAACAGTTTACATTCATTTCCCAGTGTTCCTTTTCTGGATGTAGCTGGTTCTGTCCATCATTAATCAATTGGAATTGGATTAGCTCTTCTTTATGTTGAAGAAATCCACTTCCATCAGCATACATCCTCATACAGTATCATTGTTGAAGTGTATAAAGATCTTCTGGTTCTGCTCGTTTCACTCAGCATCAGTTGATGTAAGTCTCTCCAAGCCTCTCTGTATTTCTCCTGTTGGTCATTTCTTATAGAACAATAATATTCCATAACATTCATATACCATAGTTTACCCAACCATTCTCCAATTGATGGACATCCATTCATTTTCCAGCTTCTAGCCACTATGAAAAGGGCTGCCACAAACATTTTGGCACATACAGGACCCTTTCCCTTCTCTAGTAGTTCCTTGGGGTATAAGCCCAGTAGTAGTATGGCTGGGTCAAAGGGTATGCACATTTTGATAACTTTTTGGGCATAATTCCAGATTGCTCTCCAGAATGGTTGGATTCTTTCACAACTCCACCAACAATGCATCAGTGTCCCAGTTTTCCCACAGCCCCTCCAACATTCATCGTTATTTGTTCCTGTCATCTTAGCCAATCTGACAGGTGTGTAATGATACCTCAGAGTTGTCTTAATTTGCATTTCTCTGATCAATAGTGATTTGGAACACTCTTTCATATGAGTGGAAATAGTTTTAATTTCATCATCTGAAAATTGTCTGTTCATATCCTTTGACCATTTATCAATTGGAGAATGGCTTGATTTCTTATAAATTAAAGTCAATTCTCTGTATATTTTGGAGATGAGGCCTTTATCAGAACCTTTAACTGTAAAATTTTTTTCCCAATTTGTTACTTCCCTTCTAATCTTGTTTGCATTAGTTTTGTTTGTGCAGAAACTTTTTAATTTGGTGTAATCAAAATGTTCTATTTTGTGATCAATAATGGTCTCTAGTTCTCCCTTGGACACAAACTCCTTCCTCCTCCACAAGTCTGAGAGGTAAACCATCCCATGTTCCTCCAATTTATTTATGATTTCGTTCTTTATGCCTAAATCTTGGACCCATTTTGATCTAATCTTAGTATGTGGTGTTAAATGTGGGTCCATGCCTAGTTTCTGCCATACTAATTTCCAGTTTTCCCAGCAGTTTTTGTCAAATAATGAATTCTTATCCCAAAATTTGGGATCTTTGGGTTTGTCAAAGATTAGATTGCTATTTTTATTCACTATCTTGTCCTGTGAACCTAAGAAAACCTTTACTTTTTAAAACAGATTTGCTTTCAAGGGGAAATTGAGGAAATAAGACATGAGGCTCCCAATCTGTGGGCTTTTAGGGCTGTTTTGCAACAGAAGCAGAGGAAGGGGCCTGTGAAATTTTCTTTTTTTTTTTTTTTATTATATATATATATATATATATATATATATATATATATTTTATAATATTATCCCTTGTATTCATTTTTCCAAATTACCCCCCCTCCCTCTATTCCCTCCCCCCGACGACAGGCAATCCCATACATTTTACATGTGTTACAATATAGTCTAGGTACAATACATGTGTGTGAATATCATTTTCTTGTTGCACAATAAACATTAGAATCCGAAGGTACATGCAACCTGGGCAGACAGATATTAGTGCTAACAATTTACATTCCCCTCCCAGTGTTTCTTCTCTGGGTGCAGCTACCCCTGTCCATCATTGATCAGCTGGAAGTGAGTTGGATCTTCTCTATGTTGAAGATTTCCACTTCCATCAGAATACATCCCCATACAGTATTGTTGTTGAAGTATACAGTGATCTTCTGGTTCTGCTCATTTCCCTCAGCATCAGTTGATTTAAGTCTCTCCAGGCCTCTCTATATTCCTCCTGCTGGTCATTTCTTACCGAGCAATAATATTCCATAACCTTCATATACCACAATTTACCCAACCATTCTCCAACTGATGGACATCCATTCATCTTCCAGTTTCTAGCTACAACAAAAAGAGCTGCCACAAACATTTTGGCACATATATGTCTCTTTCCGCTCTTTAGTATTTCTTTGGGATATAATCCCAGTAGTAGCGCTGCTGGGTCAAAGGGTATGCACAGTTTGATAACTTTTTGGGCATAATTCCAGATTGCTCTCCAGAATGGCTGGATTCTTTCGCAACTCCACCAGCAATGTATTAGTGTCCCAATTTCCCCACATCCCCTCCAACATTTATCATTATTTGTTCCTGTCATCTTAGCCAATCTGACAGGTGTGTAGTGGTATCTCAGAGTGGTCTTAATTTGCATTTCTCTGATCAGTAGTGATTTGGAAGCCTGTGAAATTTTCAAAAGGGCTCAGAATCAGTCACTTGTTACCAAGAAAGTGGCTATGTTGCAACCTCTAGGGATGGCCTGGGAGCATATTAAATGCATTTGTTTTTAAGATGATGGAGAACGCGTTGGTTCCTATTTACATATTTATTTGGTTCTTGATTGAGGAGCATAGTCAAGGCTGCCTGGTGCAGAGGGAGAGCGCCAAGTGGGGAGCTTGGAGGCTTGCATTCAACTCCTCCCCTGACACTTAATGGGTTTGTGATTCTAAGGGGGTCTTTTATCCACACTTTCTAAGTCTGTTCCTTCCTTTCTGAAACAGGAGTGATAGCCTTTGCCTTCTTTACCTAACAGAGGTATTGTGAGGAAATCCCTTTGTAAATCTCAGGGCAGAAGCGCTGTAAAACTTGCTGGTGATAGTGATATAAATGGACACCGAAATCCACAGCGCTGTTCGGGGGCTGCTAGTGTGGGGAGAGCCCAGGAGCCCCACACTATCCTGCTGTTGTCAGGAGAGAGTGAGGAGGCCCCCTGCCATGCTGGCTGGGCTGAGCCACAGGCTGGGCTGGCTCTGCTGTTCTGCATTAATGAGAGAAGAGGTTTTTGGGGGGATTTGTAGGTGGTGAAATGGGTAAAGTGTGGATGTTTGACCTCAGAAAGAATCACAGGGTGATCCTGAGTTAGCCCGTGTAACTACCAAGCTTTCAGTTGTGAAATCAGAAAAATATAACGAGTGACATAATGAGTGTAAGATCTAGGGCAGGCCCTAAGGGACCATAGTAATATCAGGACCTGGGTTTTATGTGATATTTACAATAACATTACAACAATAGGCACCGAGGTGACCCAGCACATAGAGCCTTAGTGAATATTCCAAAGGCCCCTGCTGTGTGCCAGGAACTGTGCCAAGCACTGAGGATAAAAAAAGTGTTCCCATCCTCAAGGAGCCTACGGTCTAACAGGGGAGGCAACATATGGACAATATCTACAAAGCAAGCTAGATACGGGACAGACAGGAAGCGATCAGAGATCAGCATTAAAGGGACTGGGGAAGGCTTCCGGGAGAAGATGAGATTTTAGAGGAGACCTGAAGGGAGCCAGACCACAGATATGGGTACAGAGATCATATGAGGCACAGAAAGGCAAGGCTCTGAGCCCTGGAGGTGCTTGCTGGAGGAAGGGCCTGGAGGTCGGGGTCACTGAATGAAAGAGTCCTCGGGAGTAAGGTATAAGAAGACTGGGAAGGTAGAGGGGGATATTTTAGGAAGGGCTTTAAATGCTGAACAGAGACTTTTGTATTTACTCCTGAGGCAGTAGGGAGCTACTGGAGGTTATTGAGTACTGGGGAGTAGAGGTGGATGGCAAGGTCAAACCAGTGTTTTGAGAAAATCACTTCATTGACTGAGGGAAGGATGGATTAGAGTGGGGAGAGACGTGGCTCTAAATGAAGTAGCTAAGTCAAGCACTAGCACAGAGCCTTCCACAATTATTGGTGTTATTCAGCGGTTGCCATTTCCTTTTCTTTCTTTCTTTCTTTCTTTCTTTCTTTCTTTCTTTCTTTCTTTCTTTCTTTCTTTCTTTCTTTCTTTCTTTCTTTCTTTCTTTCTTTCTTTCTTTCTTTCTTTCTTTCTTTCTTTCTTTCTTTCTTTCTTTCTTTCTTTCTTTCTTTCTTCTCTCTCTCTCTCTCTCTCTTTCTTTCTTTCTTTCTTTCTTTCTTTCTTTCTTTCTTTCTTTCTTTCTTTCTTTCTTTCTTTCTTTCTTTCTTTCTTTCTTTCTTTCTTTCTTTCTTTCTTTCTTTCTTTCTTTCTTTCTTTCTTTCTTTCTTTCTTTTTCTCTAAGGCTGGGGTTAAGTGACTTGCCCAGAGTCACACAGCCAGGAAGTGTTAAGTGTCTGAGACCAGATTTGAACTCGGGTCCTCCTGACTTCAAGGCTGGTGCTCTATCCACTGCACCACCTAGCTGCCCCCGCCATTTCCTTTTCCAGATTTTTACAGATGAGGAAACTGAGGGAAACAGAGTTATGTGACTTTCCCAGGGTCACACAGCTAGGGTTAAATATCCACTGCATTGCCTGGCTGACCTACATAAATATTAGCTATTAGAATTAAAATGGTCCTGGTCCCTTTAAGAGAAGCCGGTATGAATCCATAGCCAGTCTTCTAGGAGCTTTAGAGTGGAAGAGGGAACAAACAACTTTGAGACCCGCTTAGATTGGGGTAAGAAATCCAGGGGCGGATGGGGCCATCAGCACCATGGAGAGAGGAAAGAGAGTGTGGGAGCTGCCGCTGCTTTCCCACTTAGCAGGGGCTGTTCCTGCCCCCTCCTTGCACCCCAATTCCTTCTCCCATGCAGGCGCCAGCTTTCTGGGCTCCTGGGCCGAGACTCCTGGATCGCCCTGTTTCCCCCAAGGATACTGCTCCTGGACTTTGGGTCTCTCCACTATCCCACAAGACTGCAAGCACCCGGTCCTTCTCCCTTCTCTGTCCCCTCTGTCACCCTCACTGGCCCTCTCACGAGAGGCAAGGCTAAGGCTTAAGAAGGAGGCTCTCATCACTTCCCTCCAGCTGCTCCTGGATTCCCTGCCATTCCTCATCAGGACCTCCTCCCCTTCTTCTCCCCTTCCTTTTTAGCTTCCCTTTGGGTGTGGTCTTCCCTCCTTAGACTGATCCTGAGATCTGAGATTGTGGGTTTTAATTTACTAGTATTTAGATCCTTAGCAAGTTCCTGGCATATACATATTCAGGTGCTTAATAAATGTTTATTTACTGACCAACTGACTGACTGCAGGTACTTTAATTCGAGATTTGATCAGTGAGGCTATTCCTTGCTATGACTTTGCCCTTCCACAAATGTCTTCACCATTCATTGTTTCTCCAAGGACAGGATGAGGATGAAGGAGGGGAAATGTGTTATCTTTCATTCTTTCAATGCTTTCAGTATCCCAAGTCTTACCAAGGATTCCAACTCCACAGCTTCTTGTACCCCTCCTTTCCTTTGTTCCTTCAGTTGCTCAGTTCATCCGCTCTCACGGCCACCTGCCTAAGCAATTGCAAAGTTTTCTATTTGATCTGTCTGACTCTGGCTAATTGCTCACCCGCTTCCTTCTATTCTAATCCACAGCACCCAAGAAATCGTTAATTATGGGTCTGCTCATATCACAGCCCCCCAAGACCATAGACTTAATTCTTGATTACTGGGGAGTCGTGTTCCAATTCCTCATCCTGGCATTCAAGTTTCCCTCCCTATACCATATTGATAACTTTCACGTAAGTCTTTTTATAAAGTTGATCAAAGGCTTTTCATGTAACAGCCCTGGGAGGTCGAGAGAACATCAGAAAGGCACAGCGACTCCCCTTATTGGACAGCACTGACTTCCATGTGTGTCCACTTTAGTCCAACTGAGTAATTTGCTATTTCCTAATGACACCCTGCACACTGTCCTCCTGCTCTGCCTTTGCCATGATATTCCATGCACTCAGAATTCCTTCTTTCCCCCCTTCTTGATTGAGCTTTTTGAAGACTAAATACTCCCATCTTGCCCAACCTGAGTCACCAAGGTCACCGACTGGCACGGGTTCTTTGATCCACTCAGAAGTCAGTTCCTCTAAGTGTACTAAAGGAGAGAGGTGGCTTATGAATCAGTCAGTCACGAAGTCCAAGTCCCACTGACACGTGGGTATGGCTAACAGATATCATACTGTAGGATCAAAAACTTCCCTCTCTTCCTATATTTTTTCAAAGCAGGGAATTAGGTAAAGTAGAATAAATTTCTTTAGTTGAATAGTGCTGGATACCCATGCCTTCATCAGGGCTCAAAGACCATGTCTGCAAAAGTTGTGGGATTTGGGCCCATTAAGGCAGAAGATGTGGGATTTGGGCCAATGCCTCCCAGCTTCTTGCATCCCTCACAATGAATTTCTGTGAGAAGACCTGGAGGATTTATTTCTCTGATGGAGTGTGTCAATATGCTTAAGTCCCATGGTGTCCTTTGTAGTCTGGTGGGATGTAGCCCACCAAATGGATTGAAGGGGATACAGGGTGGCAGTTGGCAACCCTTGCAAACTCAAGGGGACTTTCTAATCTTGAACCGGAGGGAGACTCGGGACAGAGTTCTTGCTAGTGGAAGAAAGTGAGCTAGGGAATAGCGTCAGCCTTAGCTTGGGAGAAACCGTGCTTGGCTTTTGTTTGGTTTGGAGTTAAATAAGATACCTCATAGCTTTAACTCTGACTAAAGAGTAATCTCATCTTGGAGTAATTTTCTTTTTTTCTCGGGGGGGGGGGTGTAAGTGACTTACCCTCGGTCACACAGCTAAGATGTGTTAAGTGTCTGAGGACACATTTGAACTCAGGTCCTCCTGACTTCAGGCCTGTGCTGCTCCACTACGCCCCCTAGTTGCCCCATGAGATAGTTATTTTTAAAGTGTTTGCAAACTTCATGGTGCTATATAAATGTCAGGAGCAGCAGCAGCCCTACTACTATATGGAGTAATTTTCTAAACACTTTAGCTTAGTAAATGGGATAACATACAGTTTTAAAGAGCTGAAGCTTAGCCTCTGAGCTAAACGACTAAGGCTGTGTTTTTGACATAAAATCCCATTTCTAACCATATAATACCAGGTGGGGTCATCAGTGAAAAAAAGACCCTATAGATGATTGCAGAGAGGTCTGGAGAGGCTTACATGGACATGAGCAGAACCAGGAGCTCATTATACGTGGCAACAACAAGACTGTTCAACAATCAATTCTCGTGGATGTGGTTCTCTTCAACAATCAGATGACTGATGGCAATTCCAATGGTCTTGTGATGAAGAGAGCCATCTACACCCAGAGAGAGGACTGTGGGAACTGAGTGTGGATCACAATATAACATTCTCACTCTTTTTGTTGTTATTTGCTTGCATTTTGTTTTCTTACTCATTTTTTTCCTTTTTGATCTGATTTTTTTTTGTGCAGCAAGAGAATTGGATAAATGTATTTACACATATTGGATTTAACATATATTTTAACATGTCTAACAGAGATTGGATTGCTTGCCAACTAGGGGTGGGGGTGGGGGAAGGAGGGGAAAATCTGAAACACAAGGCTAGGCAAGGGTCAGTGCTGAAAAATTATCTGTGCAAATGTTTTGAAAATAAAAATCTTTAAAAAGACCCTATAGCGATGAAAATATCACAGTACTTCTTACGGTAGCAAAGAACTAACAACAAATAGATGCCCATTGGTGGGGAATGGCAAAATAAATTGTATACTATAATATAGAAGAAATTGTGAATATGACAACTACTGGATGTTATGGATAAACTTCTATGACTGCTGGAAAAAGGAAATAAGCAGAACCAGGAAGATAATATAAACAATGACAACAAAAGTTATGGAAATAACGACAATGAATCTGAAACCAGACCCTGAGTAATCAAGGAAAAAGGCTTGTCTTCCAATGTAGGGAAGAGAAAGTGTCCCTCCTCTCCTCCTCCCTCTTGACAAAGGTGAGAGGTGAGGATACAAAGCACTGCATATACTGTCAGAGACTGTCAAGGTACTGATTCATTTTGCTTCACAATTCCCTCCCTCCCCTTTCGTTTTTAGACTTTATTATAAGGGATGATTATCTGGATAGGGGAAGAGGGATGGAAGGTTACAGTTGAAACTGGAGGTGATAGAAATGTTTTAAAACAGAGTAGGGAAGACTCCTTTTCTGATGGCAAAGGGGTAGGTAGCCCCCTCAGCTTAGGACTCCATCTTAAAATCCAGGAAAGGGGAGCAAAGTGAGAAAGAGAAGAGGGGGAGCAGGACCAGGGAGAGCAGAGGGAAATCCTGGGTCGGAACACATGCTTGGACACATGTATTGCTTATATATGTGTCCATGTGCCCACTCTTCTCACTGGTGCGAATATGTGTGGATTAATGGGACCCAAGTTTTGAAGGCAAATACTCTATTGCTATCTTATTTCTTTAAATGCTTTCCCTCTGAACTAAGGCTGTCTACTGACTCAGGGGCCCAATGAATGCTGGTTTTAAGTTGATGTGGACCCTCAAAATAGCTAAAACCTGGGTTATGTGTCCTGGGGGCTGGAAGAGGGTGTGAGGGAAGGAACTGTAGACGTTCTAGCTTTTAGTGAGCAAGGTGTGCATGAGAGATCACTGGTGGTGCCGTCGGGAAGATGTGAATGCAAATCTGACCGAAGACTATCTCTAGTTGTGTGACCTTTGGGTGTCACTTAACCTTTGTCTGTTTCCTCATACCTAAAATGTGGATAATAATATCACCTATCTCCCAGGGCTGTTGTGAGGATAAAATAAAATATGAGGAGCTTCTCTTTGCCCGTGGCCCAGGCTGATCATCTCATTGATGCCTGTACATTAGTCCTGGGCAGAGCCAGGAAGACCTGAGTTCAAATGTGGCCTTGATATTATTGTTCTATAAGAAATGCTGAGCAGGATGCTCTTAGAAAAACCTGGAAAGTCTTCCATGAGCTGAAAAGGAAATGGATTGTGTGCATAGTAATAGCAAAGTTGTGAGATGATCAACTGGGAACAACTTTGCTACTCTCAACAATACAGCGATCCAAGACTACCCAGAGAAGAATGATTGTGTCTGAATACAGACTGAAGCACACCTTTTTTACATTTTTTTCTTGAGTTTTTTTTTTGGGGTGGAGGAATTGATGTTTTCTTTTGTAACATGATTTTATGGAAATGTTTTGCAAAAATTCACGTGGGCCTTCTCAATAGGGAGGCGTGGAGAGGAAGGAAACAAATGTAAAAATTATTTATATGTAACTGAGGAAAATAAAATATTAAAACAGAAAATAAAAACAAATCTGGCCTCAGACACTTAGTAGCTATGTGACCCTGGGCAAGTAACTTTACCTCTATTTGCCTTAGTTTCCCTACTATAAAATGGGGATCATAATAGCATCTCCCTCCCTTCTCCCAGGATTGTTGTGAAGGTCAAAGGAGATATCTGTAAAGCCCCTCGAAAGGTGCCTGGCACACAATAAGTGCTTAATAAATGCTTGTTCTCTTTCCCCCCCTGTGGCCTCTGCCATAGCCCCTTATTTCAGGAACAGAAGCCTCCCCATTGCAGGAAGCTGGGTGAAGCTTTTGTAGGCAGGATTCCTGGCAGGGCTTTTTGTAGACTTCCTGGCTCCAGAATCCGTTCCTGCTTTCAGATTTGGGGGATACCGGGGGTTTCACCCTAGACAGAGGCTCAGCTCATACAGTCAGTCATGTTCATACAAAGGAGCTTTGCCATTTGCCAAGGCCTTTTCTTGCCACATGGCAGGGATTGTACCTTGTCTCAATGGCCGCCTCAGGGAACATGCAGCTTCCTTAACCTCTCTCCAAAAAGGGGCCAGTCCTGGAGGGCTCTGGAGCCCAGGATGTTGGGGAAACCTCAGAGAGAGAGAGACAGAGAGCCCCAGGGACCCTGAAGTGCCACGCAGGAAGGAGACAAGAGACCCTTGGCTGACAGATTTTGTAAGTGGAAATGCTTGGTGCATTCTGGGAAGGCCGCAGCCAGGGAGTGGGCAAGGCAGGGCATTCTTTCTGACCCAGGAATGCCATAGTGCCCACACCAGAAACTTTCCTGTTGATGGCCCAGGAACTATTGTGGATAGAGCTGAAGGAGAGGAAACAGTGCTGAGACCAATGGTTGGTAGCCTCTGGGTGCTACCATGAGGTGCCAGGCCAGGCCCGTGCTGACTGGAGGGCACCGATAAATCAGTCAAGAATATTCATGCTCTACTTCAACAACAAGACTGTATGATGATCAATTCTGATGGACGAGGCCTCTTCAACACTGAGATGAACCAAATCAGTTCCAACAGAGCAGTCATGAACTGAACCAGCCACACCCACCCAAAGAACTCTGGGAGACGACTATGAACCACTACAGAGAATTCCCAGTCCCTCTAATTTTGTCCGCCTGCATTTTGGATTTCCTTCACAGGCTAATTGTGCACTATTTCAAAGTCCGATCCTTTTTGTACAGCAAAACAACTGTTTGGACATGTAGACATGTATTGTGTTTAACTTATCCTCTAACATATGTAACATGTATTGGCTAACCTGCCATCTGGGGGGGGGGAAGGAGGGGAAAATTAGAATAAAAGGTTTTGCAAATGTCAATGCTGAAAAATTACCCATGCATATAACTGGTAAATAAAAAAATATTCACGCTCTATCTTCCAGCCTCAGGTTAAGGACTCTTTTAAAGGAGAACAAAAAGAGAACAATAGTCTCTGCCCCTTGGATGCTCCTTTCTGTATTATTGTTCTGTAAGAAACGACCAGCAGGATGATTTCAGAGAGGCCGGAGGAGACCTACAGGAACTGGTGCTGAGGGAAGTGAGCGGAGCCAGGAGAGCATCGGACAGGGAGACAAGACGATAGGATTACTGCTGACTGACGGCCTCTTCTCCACACTGAGATGAGTGTGTGTGTGTGTGTGTGTGTATGTGCGTGTGTGTATGTGCGTGTGTGTATGTGTATGTGTGTGTGCGTGTATGTGTGTGTGTGTGTGTGTATGTGATAGAATGAGAGGGACAGAGACAGAGTGTGTGTGAGAGAGAGATAGGGAGAGACAGAGACAGAGAAAGAGACAGAGAAAGACGGACAGACAGACCCAGAGACAGTGAAATAGAGAGACTGAGCGAGATGGAGACAGAGACAGAGAGAAACAGAGAGAAAGGGATAAGAAATGGAAAGAAAAAGACCCAAAGAGAAAGAGATCATGGGACCATAGAGGGAGAGCTAGGAGGGAGTTTGCAGTTCAATGACCCAAACCTCACCTCCATAGGTGGGACACTGAGAGCACCAAGGCACCCAGGGAGTCAGAGGCCGAGCCAGAGTTTGGCCCCAGACTCCATTCTTTATCGCCACTCCGTGGCACTGCTGTTGGTCTTGGGTGCCACCAGGACCCCAAGTCTCTCTCTAGGTGAATCGCGGTTTAGCCGTGTCTTTGCAACTCCCACTTCCACTTATCCCGGGCATTCGCTCGTCCCTCCTGAACTTCACATTGTTAGTTCAGCCCATGCTTTTAGCCTGACCAGACCTTTGGATCCGACTCTGTCGTTTGGGATGGAGCTCCGCCTCCTGGCTCAGGGGCAGCTGCCCACTTGGGAGCATCTCATGGATCTGCCTGCATCCTGTGGCTTTGGTCCGGGGGAAAGGAGGAGGAGGGGGGTCTGAGGCTGCTCACATGCACCATGACTCACTGGTTTTTCCTCGGGGCAGTTGGGCTGGGTCAGAACCACTAAGCTTGCTGGGCCCATTCTCTTCCGGGGGCTCAACATGGGGAGAAACCCCCACACATCAGAGTTTCTTTTTCAGGGTCTGCTGAGCAGCATGGCTCATGGTTGGCCTTTGTAAGTACATCGATGTGTGCAAGGAGGGGAATATCCTGAGGCAAGATGTACACGGCTAGCCGTGTGTCCCATCATGGAAGGTCGGTGCGTATTGTGCCTTTTACTGGCCTCCCTCCTCAACTGCTGGGCCAGAGACCAGCCTGGGCTTTGAGCTGGCTCGTGTCTCCCCCAGCCGTGCCCTTCCTCGGCTCCCCGCCCTCTCAGTGAGGGTCTCATCCTTCCTCCTTTTCCCAAAGCCCAAGGGCCAGCCCTAGTTCCCAGTCTTTTTTTTTTTTATTTTTTTTATTCAATATAATTTTATTAAGCAATTTACATGCAGCACTGTTCTAGGTAGTAGAGACTTTTTCTTTTTGCTAACTTTGAGATAGATTTTTAAAATTAATTTTATAATTTTTTGGACATATATGCATGAGTAATTTTTTTTATACCATTATCCCTTGTATTCATTTTTCCAAATTATCCCCCCCTCTACTCCCTCCCCCCGATGGCAGGCAATCCCATACATGTTACATGTGTTACAGTATAACCTAGATACAATATATGTGTATAAATACCATTTTCTTGTTGCACGTTAAGAATTGGATTCTGACGGTACAAGTAACCTGGGTACTTAGACAGTAGTGCTAACAGTTTACATTCACTTCCCAGTGTTCCTTCTCTGGGTGTAGTTATTTCTGTCCATCATTGATCAACTGGAAGTGAGTTGGATCTTCTTTATGTTGAAGATTTCCACTTCCATCAGAATACATCCTCATACAACATTGAAGTGTACAGTGATCTTCTGGTTCTGCTCATTTCACTCAGCATCAGTTGATGTAAGTCTCTCCAGGCCTCTCTGTATTCCTCCTGTTGGTCATTTCTTACAGAACAATAATATTCCATAACATTCATATACCACAATTTACCCAACCATTCTCCAACTGATGGACATCCATTCATCCTCCAGTTTCTAGCTACAACAAAAAGGGCTGCCACAAACATTTTGGCACATACAGGTCCCTTTCCGCTCTTTAGTATTTCCTTGGGATATAAGCCCAACAGTAGCACTGCTGGATCAACTTTTTCCCAGTCTTTCTTGCTGCCGGTTTATCCTACCCCTGTGATCTGGCTGAAGGAAGGCCGATGACCGCTGCTTCTAGGCCTGCTGGCTGTGTCCCATGAGGGCTGCCCCACTCCCAGGTGACCCGGTGGGAGCCCTGGCGTCCCTCTATCACTATTCACCTCTTGGGGAGTCCCTGGCTGGATCGGCAAGCTAAAAGAGCCGACCTGAGAAGACGTTTATTCAAACCAACATTCAAAGGATCACAAGACCAGAGGCTTCTAGCCTTTAGGTTGGAGGAGCCGGGAGGGTCTTTCAGTCTGGTCCGGCACTTTTCTAGATGAGCCTGAGGGAGGTGGGGGACTGCACGGGCCCAGAACCAGTAACTGTCTGGAGCCAGATTTGAATGCAGGTCCCAGTTGTGTTCTCTTCTGCCCCTAAGTGGGATGTGGGCCGTCAAGGGCATGCTGTAATGGCGGTCCGGACTCCATGAGCTTACAGTCCAATGTAACTCAGAGGAAATGGGGCAGATTGGTGATAATACATAAAGGCAGCCCCCTGGAGAGCTGAGGAGCACGCATGGGCGTTTTGCAGCTGGCTGCACGGGGCTCCCCAGCTTGTTGGAAGGAGCCTGTTATCTCCTGGCTGCCTAGAGAGGTGGTCAGGCAGCTTTGGCTGTCTGCTTCAGAAACTCCGGCAGAGCTTGTTGGCCAGTGGGAGAGCAGGCATCCAGGGGTAAGGCCTTGGGACCCTCCCCTTCTGAGGTCATGGGGCCCCAAGAACAGGGCCTTCTGGGTCTTTTTCTTTGTTCTGTCCCGTTCTAGGTGTGGGCGTCAGAGTCTCTAAACAGGGACCAGCAGGTCACAGGAATCAGGAACCAGAATCCAGGCCCGGTGTTTCGGCCAGCCCAGCTTCAATGCCCAAGGAGGAAGCAGCCGCCTTCACGGGCAACGTGATCCGGCCCTCTGGGAAGGATCACCCAGCCGTCACTCCACCTGTACAGAGCCTAGGTGGGAATGGGCGACTTTGAGCCTGCTCTCCAGAGACTGAGACTGACAAATTGTGGGGATGTTGGTCCCTCTGCTCTGGCCGGACCTCCCGGGGACAGCAGTCAGTCCATCTGAGAGGTTAAACAGCCACAGGCCCTAATAATAATGGGAGCCACTGGGGGGGGGGAGCTTGACCTGTTTTCCCCCTTCTATTCCACATTATTTACCCTCCTTGTCCACACCGTCCTGTCTCCCGCCTGTGCCTTTGGCTAAGTCTGGGACTTGGCTGAAGGTCATTTGGAGCAGACATTCGAAGGGGTGTGCCTGAGGGGAGGCCGGCCAGAGGGGAGGCTGGCCCATGGTGGAGGGCCTGGGGCTGGCCAGAGGAGAGGTTGGTCCATGGTGGAGGGCCTGGGGGCCGGCCCATGGGACTTGCTTGGTCCCAAGGCTGGGCTGGCACGGGGTGGGAGGGGAGGCAGGGACATGAGCCACGTGGAGGTTCGAGCCGCTCTCTGCTTTTCGGGTTTTCTCGGCATTTGTCTTCCATTTCTGTTCATGCACTTGAGCTAATGAGGCTTGTGAGCAAAGGTGGCCAATGATGGAAATTAATTATCCATCAATAGATTTTTCATTTGCTCTTGGACCCAACTTGTTCCATCAGTTTTATGAAATCCAGGGACGGCTCGCTCGGCCTCCTCTCCCGGCTCAGTGGTGGGAGCTGTCTGCTTGTCAAACAGCAGAGGAGCCTGCGGGTCTTTGGGGGGAACACTAGGGTGGGGGATCCACTGCCGGGGTCTGGAGGCTTGGAGTGAGTGGGTCTGCCACCGGTGACTTTGGGGGAAAGGAAGCCTCTTCTCTCCCAATGCTTTTCGGAAGCTTTTGCGCCCTGGCGTGGTTCGTAGTCAGGAAATGAGTCTCCTGCCTCAGCCCCCAAGCTCTCAATCATGTCTCATGTCTCTTTTTTCCCTTTCCTCTTCTTTTTATTGAGGGAATCGGGGTTAGGTGACTGGCCCAGGGAGCACACAGCCAGTAAGCAGCTGAAGCTGGATTTGAACTCGGGCCCTCTCCGGGTCAATGTCTTCTAGATGCTCCGGCTCCCGTCTCTGATGAGTGGGTCCTCTCAGGGGCTCCTTACCTGAGAGTCAGCGCTTGCAGGGTCGCCATCCCCATTCCCAGCTCGCCCTTCCTCGGGATGAGCTTCTGGGAGCCGGAGCACGGGCTCCCACCAGGTCCAGCCGGCTCCTCTGGAGCACTGAGGCAGCTCCCGGTGCCCGACAGTCCGAGGGCCCTGACCTCAGGTGAATGAGAAGCCACAGGTGGATCTGATCCAAGACCTCAGCCGGGGCCCTCCCCACTCTCTAAACTCTCAAACCTCCGGATGTCCGCCCTCTTCCCCCCCCCCCCCCCCACCACCGACGTCTCTCCTCTTCCCGGATGTCTCTGCTAAGACTGGCCACACTTCTTGTTTCCTTGAGCTCATCAGCTCCTCCCTCCCCCCTGTGGCCACCCCCGAATTATTCCCTCCCCTCCACCAGGCCCGGGCTGCGGGACGTCCTCAGCAACAGGCTCACTGGCATTTGGGGCTTCCAGTCCAAGGGCGTGGTCCACCAGGAGAGACCCCCACAGAGGCCGCTGGGACAGTGGGCGGGCTGAGACCCCTAGAAGTGAACAGGAAGGGCCTGGGCGGCCCGGGCGTGTACGGAGGCAGAAAGAAGCGACGCCCATCTGGGCCCAAGAAGCAGCCGCACGTGCGCCAGCAGCAGGAGGGGTGCACCATGGTCTGTGCGGGGAGGGGAGGCCCTGGGGATCCCAGGGCCCAAACCGTTCAGAGCACCCCGGAAGTGCGGAAACCCATCGCTCCCCAGAAAAGCCTGGGGACCACGCTTGGGGCCGGACGGGGAGTCCCGCCTCTCATGGTCAGATGGAGGCTCCGCGATGGCGTCACGCTGCGCCCTGGAACACCGAGCTCCGGGCCGAGCTCGCGGGCCCACGTCTTCGTCTGGCCCAGGGGCTCGGGAGTCTGCGGAGTTGGCCCCGGGAGCATGGGTTTGCGCGAGGAGCCGATGGAGGGCGAGGGCCTCGAGGTCCAAGGAGGAAGAGCAGGTCACCCCGGGAAACGCGCAGCCTTCCCGAAGCTCTCCAGGGACCCTCCCCGCCATTCTCCCCACAATCTGCATGGAGTCCCCACGAGATTTCCCCGAGATCTCCCGGGCCCACGCGGGATGTGACCGGGTTTCGGCCGCGGCTCCCGGTGACTCGCACCCCGAGTGTGACACGATCCACCAGTGCGGTCAGAGGGGAGTGCGGGGGGGGGGGGGGGGGGGGGCAGAGACCGGCGGCCCCGCCCCCAGCAGTGACGAGGCTGGCTCCGTCCTGCGGTCCCCGGGCGGAGAACACGGCCGGCCGCCCCCGCATCCCGAGGCTGCTCCGACCCCTCCTCGCTCAGTCCGCGGTTTCGGGGTGTCTTCTTTCCGTCATTCAGCGTTTCCCCAACTTTTCCCTTTGCCCGATTCTGTCTTTTGTCGTCTCTAGGTCCTTCCTGGCCCTGCCCACTCCCCCCCTTCTCCACCCACGTGACCCAGATCCCGCCCCGCAGCATCGCCCCCCCCAGGGAGGGGGACTCCGGGTCCCATGAACACGTGATCGGGCCGCGGCCTCCCTGAGGGGCTTCTTGCCTTTTCCCTTCTCTGGGGGCTCTAAGCAGGTGAAGGCCCGCTCTGGCCGGTGGGTGAGTTAGTGGGGCGCCCACCCGAGACCTCCCGGGGCAGGGCCGCGGCCGGCCGGGCTGTTCTCTGGACTCTGTCTCGCCCCTGGACTCCAGGGGCTCTGGAAGGGAGAGCGAGGAACCACACCGGCCTCCCCCCCACGGTGCCCCGCATTGCCAGAGCCAGCTCTGGGGGCCCCGGAGGAAAATGGGAGAGCCTGGGCCGCCCGGATCGGAAGGCGGCTGGGCTGTGGCGCGGTCGGCCCCCGGCGCGCCGGGAAGTCTCCACCGGAATCGTCACTGGGCAGGAGGAGGCGGACACCGAGCCACCCGCCAGCGCCCCGCTCTCCCGCAGAGGGCGCAGTGACCTCCTCCGAGACTCTTACGGAGGAGCCGCAGGGGGCGCTGTCAGCTCAGGTCCCGCCCACCACGTGCTCTAGCCCGGACCTCACCCTCGCAGGGCGGGCAACATTTGTGGCAACATTCCGATCCACCTCTGCCTCCTTCAGCCAGAGCCGGCCTTGCCACGAGGTCACCGGAAGCAGCGGAAGAGGCTCCAGGACAGCCGTCTGTGAAGGCCGAAAACGTCCTCGGGAGGACAGCAGTGACGTCACCGCGTTAGAGTGGGGTGACGGGCAATGTGGACGCGGGGAGAAAGACCGCATTAAAAGGAGCCGAGGAGAAGGGCAGAGAGCACTCTCAAAAAGTCCCAAGCTGGGCAAGGAAGGAATCCGGCCTCCCCGCTCGGGCGCTTCCACGTTTTCTCTCCTCGTGCAGGGGGGCCGGAGCGCCCCTAGGCGGACTCCTTCGTGCTTCCGTCCCTTTGCGCTCTCCCGGGCTTCCGGGCGCCCTGTATCCGACGCTAGAACTGCCTGAATCCTCCGCACTTTTATCTGCAGGGAAATGAGCGCGCGGCGTCCGGGCTGCTGGGAAGGGGCGGAATGGCGGCGTCTACACCCGGACACATGCCGCTGTCCTAATGCACACACACACTAGTGTAGGGAGACACGTGCGCACTCAGCACAGAGCATCCGGGTCTATGTAATGTGCGGAACGCGCGGCACAGAGAGGAACAGCGCGGCCGGGACCAGATCGGGGCGTTTAAGCTAAAGCGAGGCTGTCGGGGATGAGACCGCGCCCCCTTCTCCGAGGTTCTCCCCAGGCCCGGGAGCGGCTCCGCACCTGAGAGGCCTCCTCTGCCGCCCGTGGGCGACTGCGCGTGTCCGGCCCTCGCGCTTCCGGCAGCAGCGCTCGCGGGGCCTCCCCCTTATTATATCAGAGCCATCTCTCTCGGCTTGTCACAAAGAATTAAAATCTATAATAAGAAAATTTAAGAGCTTCCCCGTAATTTGGCCCATCAGCCCCCTGCCAGCTATTAGCCAACGCGCCGCCGTGTTAATCCAGTCATCTTCCTTTCGCCTCAATGAATTGTGATAAAAATGTCAAACAATTAGATTATATTGGCCGCCGCGGCGTGTTTGATGGAGTGTGGATGGAGGCCGCGTCCCTTGAATCACCCTGACAAAGCGAGCCTGGCACGGTGCCGCCGTAAATTTCCTTGGGGAAACTATTTAGGGTTTTATTGTCACTCGGGCTGCGCTGGAGAATGCAAAACAAGCAGGTTCTGCCTGGGAAAGGTCAAGGTCACCCCCGCCAGGTGCACAGGAGAGAGCCGCCTTCCTGGATGGAGGCAGCGGGGAGAGAAGTTGTGGGGTGCCGGCCGGGGCACAGGGCCCGGGGCGCCACACCGGGAAGAGCAGCTAGAGGGCGCAGTTTCCCCATGTCCCCCCCCCAACGCACAACATCCAGGCCAGCGGCTCAAGCTTGACCCAGGACCAGTGGATCCTCCTGCGAAGGCAGGAAAGCTCACGCGATGCATCGACGCCCGCCACCAGGCGCCAGCCGCCGGTTCTAGCCTTGGGGCTTCCTTGGGCGGACTGGACGGGCTGAGGGCCAAGTGCTGGTCAGGGTTTCATGCCGCTGAGAATGGAGGAGCTTTGCATGACCTGACGTGCATAACGGGCGTGTCCCGCGCCTTCTCATCGGGTGTGAAAGGGACTGGCGGGAACTGGGCAACGAAATGCAGCTTTTAGAAAATGACTGAGGAGAACGTGTCGGGGGCGGCCGGCCCCTTCACTCCCTTAGCCGTGCACAGGGACGCCCAAGCCCGGGAGTCCGTGGGCGCCGAGGACCGGCCGCTCATCTCAGCAAGCCTCGTCCTGCGCCCACCGTGACCGGCCAGAGGGGACCTAACACGAAGCCGCCCTGGGCCTCAAGCAGCGGCCGGCTCCCGGCTCAGGCTCCCGGCTCAGGCTCCCGCTTACCCGCCAACCCTCCTCCCAAGCGCCGGCACTTTAAGACATTGACCAGAAGCACGCTGGGAGCCTGGTAGAATGGGGGTGAAGGGGGGACTCTTCCGGTGTGTGAGGGGACTCGCTGAGGGCCCCCAAGGGAAGGAATCAGGGGCCAAAAGGCAGCTGGTGATGGATAGATGGATATCCGGATTTCCTGGATAGATGGAAGGTTGAACTAGAAGGGGGAATCTTAGATGGGCGGGAGGGTGGGATTCTTGAGGGAGAGCGGAGAGGGCGGCAGGGTGGGAGCCTCTCTGGGGGAGCACGCACCCCCCCACGAGGGGGGCTTTGGATGGCACCTGCCCTCCTCTTCCTGGGGATGCAGGACTCCCAGCGGTCCCCTCCTCCATCAATCCGCCTGCCTCGGTGGGATGCTGAGCTCAGGCTGTTCAGAATCTATATTTACTCGGGGGCTTCAGGACTGATTTCAGGAGAATGATTTGTCTCCCTCCACTTCTCCGCCGAGCCATCAGTCACGGCCGAGGCCCTTTCTTGCAGGAGAGCCCCATCCCGGCCTGGCTTCCCTCCCGTCTGGGAGCAGGGCCTAATGGGGCCAAAATGCTACCAGGGCCCTAAACGCTCGCAGGTGCCGGGCCGGGCGCCGCCCGCTCAGCCCCGGCAGAAAGGAAGAGGGGAGAAGAAAGTCCGAGCGAGCGCAGGGTCAAGATGTATGGGAAATGGATTTCCCTGCTGGAAATGGGCTAATTAAACCGATCGTTTCTGCCTCCATCATCGTCAGGCTAAAATGGGAGGACAGAAAGGTTAGCTCCGGCATGAAGTCATAGCTCACATGGTAAGGAGAAGGAACATTAATTGCATACAAATGGCCCCGCGCAGCCGCCCGGTTATATTTCAGAGCTATGGGATAATGATTCCCTTTAATCATTTTTACAAGATAGAGAATCACAGGCTCCTCAAGGAAGATCATTAAGGAAAACAATGGCTCCAGCAGCTGGAAATAGACTTTTAATTAGTGAATGGAAACCCCAAATCCCCTGCTCCGGAGCCGCACCCGAGCCTCTGCGGGCAGGCCCGGTGCCGCCTCCGCTCCTCTCCTCCTGCTCCGCTGGATGCTTCTCTGCGGCTTCTCTGAGGCTCGGGCTGCTGACTGGGCTGGGAGGAAGGGGGCTGCGGGGCCAGAGGGACCGTGGGGACGTGGGAGGGACCATAAAGACTGTGGGGGCCACACGAGCCTATGGGGAGTGTGAGGAACCATGGAGAATCATGGGAACTGTGAGAACTGTGGGAACCATGAGGGACTATGGAGGACCATGGGAGACTGTGAGAACTGTGGGGACTATGGGGACCTGGGGATGGTTGTGACTGTGAGAGATCAAAAGGATCGTGGGGGACCATCAGGATTGTGAAGACCCATGGGGACCATGGAGGACCATGGGAGATTGTGGGGGCCATAAGGAATCAGAGGGATCGTGAGGAACATAAGGAGCCATGGGGACCATGGAGGACTATGGGAGATTGTGGGGGCCATAAGGAATCCGAGGGATCGTGAGGAACATAAGGAGCCATGGGGACCATGAGGACCATGGGAATCTTGGAGAATTGTAGGAACTGTGTGGATCATGGGGGACTGTGGGAACTATGAAGGACCATGGGAACCAAAGGGCCCAAGGGGAGGACTGTGGGAATCGTGTAGACCATAGGTGACTGCAGGAACTGGGGCAGACCATGGGGGAGGATTTGGGGGGGATTGTGAGGGAGAGGACTGCAGCTCCCTCCCACAATGAGACCTCCATGGCCAGGCTACATGAGCCAGGCTCCCCATCATCCAAAGGCACCTTCTTGCAGGGAAAAGCGAACTTCCTGCTCATGTTTTCTTCTGAAGAAGCCCTCCCAGAACCAGCTCTCAGTTCCCTCCATGCAGCTTGACTTGCTTTAATTCTCCCATGTTGCTCAGAGTCTTACATCCCACGTTCTCTGTGAATAGGGTTCTGAGCTGGCAAACAAAACAAGCCCTGCTGGGGGTGATGGCTGACGCTGGTCTCTGGTGGGCTCCCAGGAGAAACTTCTTGCCACATTCATCTGCTAAAAGCCCCCCCTGGGTGGACATTCCCTGCTGGTCCTGCTCTGGTAGGGCAAAAATCCCCAAACCGCCATTTGTCCCCACGAATCCTAGCGACTCCTGGCTGAAACCCACAGAAGAGGCTCCTCTACAATGGGTCTCACCTTGAGAACCCCCCAAGACACCTTACTCTCATTTGCCCAATTCCAATCATTTAATAATTATTCTGATTATTTTTCCTGACTTGGTGTTTGATTACTTACATCCAATGCCAAACAGAAAGAATCAAATTCAATTTTCCTATTAAAAACCATTTTTGGTTATCTAGCAAAGATTGCTTTCTTCTCCTCCGCCATCATTGTAAACAAAACCAAAAGCAAAAACAAAATTCCTTTTTCCAGAGAAGCAGTCAAAATTTCTGAACTACTAATGTTAAAACCGTCTCCTGCGTCAGGAGGGGTTCGGCCACTTTCATCCAGCCTTCTGGAATTGTGCGGGTCCCCAAGCTGATCAATGCTGCTTTTGGCCAGTGGTTCTCCCTGTATATCTGGGTTCCACTCCCTCAGACTTGTTCAGCCATCTCGAGGCTTCCCCTCTGCTTCCAATTCTTTGCTACCACAAAAAGGAGCTTCTCTCAATATTCTGGAACATCCTTACAGTTTGTTTTGTTTGGGATGTCAATCTTCCCTTGATATGTCCTTTCTCTTAATCCCTTTCCTCCCTTTCCTTCTTGCTCCCATTCCCTGGACAGTGAAGTGGATTCCTATGTCTGGCTCTCTCCACGTATATTCTTCCCTCTTTGGACTGGTATTCCAACCCCCCTGGTTTGCACAGATGTCACCCCAAGTGAGGGAGGTAAGTCCCCCTAAACTTCCTCTCCCTTTCTTTCCTGAGGCAGCTTTCCCTTCCTCCTCACCACTTTTTCTTTGAAGGTTAAGGCAGAGCAGAACGACTCCCAGGGCTTCTGGGAGTGATGATGGGTCCAAGGGAACACAGGCCCCATCTCCCCATTTTAGAAGCCCAGATTTCCCTTCTTCTGTTTCTTTTGTTGCCTGTATTTGCTACTTAGTGTCTGGGCAGCTTTGGCCTTCTCCTCAGGGATGGGTGGGTTCCTATATTCATCCAAGGTCCTCCTGTAGGACAAAAAACCAATTTGGCAAGCCCGGAGCCTTTGACTTTTCCACTTCATAAGCTCTCTGCCTCTTGAAGGAGAGGGTTGCCATCTTGTGGGATCCTGAGCGCGGCTCATTGGTTCAGGCAAACACTAAAGATGTGGGTTTGGTTCCAGACCACCACAATAAAGTGAATATTGTAATCAAGTGAGTCACATGAAATGAATACAGTTATGTTTATCCTATGCTGTAGTCTATGAAGTATCATGTCTAAAAAGCCAATGTATATACCTTAATGAAAAAGTTTATTGTTTTTTTTTTTTTTTTTTTTAATTTTTATTTTTTTAATTTTTTTATTTTATTTTATAATTATAACATTTTTTGACATTACATATGCATGGGTAATTTTTTACAACATTATCCCTTGCACTTACTTCTGTTCAGATTTTTTTCCCTTCCTCCCCCAACCCCCTCCCCCAGATGGCAAGCAGTCTTATATATGTTAAATATATTACAGTATATTCTAGATACAATAAATGTGTGTAGAACCGAATTTTTTGTTGCACAGGAAGAATTGGATTCAGAAGGTAAAAATAACAGTTTACATTCATTTCTCAGTGTTCCTTTTCTGGATGTAGCTGGTTCTGTCCATCATTAATCAATTGGAATTGGATTAGCTCTTCTCTATGTTGAAGAAATCCACTTCCATCAGCATACATCCTCATACAGTATCATTGTTGAAGTGTATAAAGATCTTCTGGTTCTGCTCGTTTCACTCAGCATCAGTTGATGTAAGTCTCTCCAAGCCTCTCTGTATTTCTCCTGTTGGTCATTTCTTATAGAACAATAATATTCCATAACATTCATATACCATAATTTACCCAACCATTCTCCAATTGATGGACATCCATTCATTTTCCAGCTTCTAGCCACTATGAAAAGGGCTGCCACAAACATTTTGGCACATACAGGACCCTTTCCCTTCTCTAGTAGTTCCTTGGGGTATAAGCCCAGTAGTAGCACTGCTGGGTCAAAGGGTATGCACATTTTGATAACTTTTTGGGCATAATTCCAGATTGCTCTCCAGAATGGTTGGATTCTTTCACAACTCCACCAACAATGCATCAGTGTCCCAGTTTTCCCACAGCCCCTCCAACATTCATCGTTATTTGTTCCTGTCATCTTAGCCAATCTGACAGGTGTGTAATGATACCTCAGAGTTGTCTTAATTTGCATTTCTCTGATCAATAGTGATTTGGAACACTCTTTCATATGAGTGGAAATAGTTTTAATTTCATCATCTGAAAATTGTCTGTTCATATCCTTTGACCATTTATCAATTGGAGAATGGCTTGATTTCTTATAAATTAAAGTCAATTCTCTGTATATTTTGGAGATGAGGCCTTTATCAGAACCTTTAACTGTAAAAATTTTTTCCCAATTTGTTACTTCCCTTCTAATCTTGTTTGCATTAGTTTTGTTTGTGCAGAAACTTTTTAATTTGGTGTAATCAAAATGTTCTATTTTGTGATCAATAATGGTCTCTAGTTCTCCCTTGGACACAAACTCCTTCCTCCTCCACAAGTCTGAGAGGTAAACCATCCCATGTTCCTCCAATTTATTTATGATTTCATTCTTTATGCCTAAATCTTGGACCCATTTTGATCTAATCTTAGTATGTGGTGTTAAATGTGGGTCCATGCCTAGTTTCTGCCATACTAATTTCCAGTTTTCCCAGCAGTTTTTGTCAAATAATGAATTCTTATCCCAAAATTTGGGATCTTTGGGTTTGTCAAAGATTAGATTGCTATTTTTATTCACTATCTTGTCCTGTGAACCTAACCTATGCCACTGATCAACTAGTCTATTTCTTAGCCAATACCAAATGGTTTTGGTGACTGTTGCTTTATAATATAGCTTTAAATCAGGTACACTTAGACCACCTTCCTCTGACTTTTTTTTCATTAGTTCCCTTGCAATTCTCGACCTTTTATTCTTCCATATGAATTTTGTTGTTATTTTTTCTAGGTCATTAAGATAGTTTCTTGGGAGTCTGATTGGTATAGCACTAAATAAATAGATTAGTTTGGGGAGTATTGTCATCTTAATTATATTCGCTCGTCCTATCCAAGAACATTGAATGTCTTTCCAATGATTTAAATCTGACTTTATTTTTGTGGCAAGTGTTTTGTAATTTTGCTCATATAATTCCTGACTCTCCTTTGGTAGATATATACCCAAATATTTGATACTATCGACTGTTATTTTGAATGGAATTTCTCTTTGTATCTCTTGCTGTTGGATTGTGTTGGTAATATATAAAAATCCTGAGGATTTATGTGGATTTATTTTGTATCCTGCGACTTTGCTAAAATTCTGAATTATTTCTAATAGCTTTTTAGCAGAGTCTTTGGGGTTCTCTAAGTATACCATCATGTCATCTGCGAAAAGTGACAATTTGATTTCTTCATTTCCTACTCTAATTCCTTGGATCTCTTTCTCGGCTCTTATTGCCAAGGCTAGAGTTTCTAGTACTATATTGAATAGTAATGGTGATAGTGGGCAACCTTGTTTCACTCCTGATCTTACAGGGAAAGGTTCTAGTTTATCACCATTACATATGATGTTTACTGAAGGTTTTAAATATATGCTCCTTATTATTTTAAGGAATAGTCCATTTATTCCTATACTCTCAAGCGTTTTTAGTAGGAATGGATGTTGGATTTTATCAAATGCCTTTTCTGCATCTATTGAGATGATCATATGGTTTTTATTAATTTGATTATTAATATGGTCAATTATACTAATAGTTTTCCTAATATTAAACCAGCCCTGCATTCCTGGTATAAATCCCACTTGGTCATAGTGTATTATCCTGGGGATGATTTTCTGAAGTCTATTTGCTAATATCTTATTTAAGATTTTAGCATCAATATTCATTAAGGAAATTGGTCTATAGTTTTCTTTCTCAGTTTTCGATCTACCTGGTTTAGGTATCAGTACCATGTCTGTGTCATAGAAGGAATTTGGTAGGACTCCTTCAATCCCTACTTTTTCAAATAGTTTACATAGCATTGGAGTTAGTTGTTCTTTAAATGTTTGGTAGAATTCACCTGTAAATCCATCTGGTCCTGGGGACTTTTTCTTAGGAAGTTGGTTAATAGCTTGGTCTATTTCTTTTTCTGAGATGGGACTATTTAGACTACTTACTTCTTCCTCTGTTAATCTGGGCAAGCTATATTTTTGAAGGTATTCTTCCATTTCATTTAAGTTATCGAATTTATCGGCATAAAGTTGAGCGAAGTAGCTCCTAACTATTGTTCTAATTTCCTCTTCATTAGTGGTGAGTTCACCCTTTTCATTTTCAAGACTATCAATTTGCTTTTTCTCTTTCCTTTTTTTAATCAGGTTTACTAAGGGTTTGTCTATTTTGTTGGTTTTTTCATAAAACCAACTCTTAGTTTTATTAATTAATTCAATAGTTTTTTTACTTTCAATTTTATTAATCTCACCTTTTATTTTTTGAATTTCAAGTTTTGTGTTTGTCTGAGGGTTTTTAATTTGTTCCTTTTCTAGCAATTTTAGTTGTAAACCCAATTCGTTGGCCCTCTCTTTCTCTATTTTATGCAAGTAGGCCTGTAGAGATATAAAACTTCCCCTAATTACTGCTTTGGCTGTATCCCACACATTTTGGTATGATGTCTCATTATTGTCATTTTCTTGGGTAAAGTTATTAATTATGTCTATGATTTGCTGTTTTACCCAATCATTCTTTAGTATAAGATTATTTAGTTTCCAATTATTTTTTGGTCTATTTTCCCCTGGCTTTTTATTGAATGTTATTTTGATTGCATTATGGTCTGAAAAGGATGCATTTACTATTTCTGCCTTACTGCATTTGATTTTGAGGTTTTTATGCCCTAGTATATGATCAATTTTTGTATAGGTTCCATGAACTGCTGAGAAGAAAGTATATTCCTTTCTGTCTCCATTTAGCTTTCGCCAAAGATCTATCATATCAAACTTTTCTAGTATTCTATTTACCTCTTTGACTTCTTTCTTATTTATTTTGTGGTTTGATTTATCTAATTCTGAGAGAGCAAGGTTGAGATCTCCCGCTATTATAGTTTTGCTATCTATTTCCTCTTGCAGCTCTCTTAATTTCTCTTTTAAGAATTTAGATGCTGCACCACTTGGTGCATACATGTTTAATATTGATACTGCTTCACTATTGATGCTTCCCTTTAGCAGGATATAATGCCCTTCCTTATCTCTTTTAATTAGATCAATTTTTGTTTTTGCTTGATCTGAGATGAGGATGGCTACTCCTGCTTTTTTGGTTTTGCCTGAAGCATAATAGATTCTGCTCCACCCTTTTACTTTTAGTTTGAATGTCTCATCCTGTTTCAGGTGTGTTTCCTGTAAACAACATATAGTAGGATTCTGACTTTTAATCCAGTCTGCTAACTGCTTCCTCTTTATGAGGCAGTTTGCCCCATTCACATTTATGGTTAGAAGGACTAATTCTATATTGCTTGCCATCCTATTAACCCCTGCTTATGCTTTTCCCCTTTCCTTCCCTTTTACCCTCCTATCCAGTATTAAACTGGTGAACACCACTTGCTTTTCACAGCCCTCCCTTTTTAGGATCCCTCCCCCACCTTAAAGATCCTCCCCTTATTTTACCCCTTTTCCTCGAAATTACTGTATTCCCTTCCCCTTAGCTTACTCCTTCCCTTTCACTTTTCAATGAAGTGGAAGAAGTTTCACCATAAATCGAATATGTCTATTGATACACGCTATGTTCATCTCCCTCCTTTCTTTCTCTCAGATATAATAGGTTACCTTTGCCTCTTCATGAGATGTAGTACCACCACTTTATACTTTTTTATGATATAATCTCCTTTCCACCTCTAGTTTCTAAGACAAATTGTACATATGTTCTTTACATATTTTTTGGCAGAAGTATAGTTCTCAAGATTTCTTTTTACCTTTTTTAGAAGTCTCTTGAGTTCTGTATTTGAAGATCAAACCTCTTATGTAGGTCTGGTTTTTTCATCAAAAATAGATGGAATTCATTTATTTCGTTAAATGTCCATCTTCTTCCCTGGAAAACGATGCTCATTCTTGCTGGGTAGAAAAAGTTTATTGTTTTAAAAACGCTAACATCACCTGAGTCTTCAGCAAATTAATTATTTTTTTTGCCAGTGGAGGGCCTTGCCTCACCATTCATGGCTGCTGAGTGATCAGAGTTGTGGAAGTCTCGTTTCCTCCCTTTTTTGATAGTAATTTATTTTTCCAAGATAGTTTTCAACATTCATTTCTGTGTTCCAACTTTTTTCTCCCTCTTTCTCCCCAACAAGCAATCTGATATAGGTTAAATATATACAATCCTTCTAGATATATTTCCATATTTGTCACGTTGTACAAAAAAAATCAGACCAAAAGGGGAAAAAAGCCCAAGAAAGAAAAAAGCAAACAAACAAAACAAAAAAAGCTGAAAGTAGTATGACATTCGGTCATAGATCCCCATTCCGTCTCCCTAGTTCTCTCTCTGATAAAGAAGGCATTTCCCATTCTAAGTGTCCTGGGATTGTTCCGGATCGCTGCACTGCTGGGAAGAGCCGAGTCCATTACTGTTGATTGTCACATAATCTTGTTGCCACATACAACGGTCTCCTGGTTCTGCTCCCTTCCCTCAGCATCAGTTCATGTGGGTCTTTCCAGGCTTCTCTGAAATCAGCTTGTTCATCATTTCTTATAGAGCAACAGTATTCCGCTACACTCATATTTCTTATTAATATTTCATACACAGACATGTATAATTTGTTCCTCTTTAAGGCCCAGAGTCCATGTTGGAGGCCAGGCCATGGGGGCTTTTAGGGTCCATGCTCTGAAGGGGCACATTTGGGATGCTCTGGGCAAGGGATGGCTTCCTCCACCAATAGCAGAGCCCAGCCCTTTCCCACGGGGACAGGGTCCCACAAGGGCCTGGGGGCTATAGCTTTAGCTGTGGATTCTCCCCAGATTCTCAGTGAACCTCTCCTCTCCTGAACCTCTCCTCTCAAGAGGCACTGTGTCCTTGGACAGTGACCGGGGGATTCGTGGCGGATTTATCACACAAGAAGGAGCATCCCGAGTGCACTGGCTCGTGCCGGGGCTCACCAGGGGTTCCAGAAAGCTGTTTGTCTCCCCTCTCCTTTCCACCAGCCCCCTCTCTTCTCCCTCTCAATCACCTTCAGTATGCTGATGTGGAAGTGGTACCTGCCAGGTGGAGAGACATTAGGGAAAATGATGGCCCACAGGCTTCCCATTTTCAAAAAGGATGGGGCTCTTCGATGGTGCGGTCCCGGTGCCGCAGTCCGGGCCTCTGCTGGCGTGTTTCTGCCCTCTTCCCTGGGTTGACCTGGAGCTCCACGAAGGTTCAGCCCTGCTTGGGCAAAATGGATAAAGAGAATATTTTTTTAAATGGCATGGGAGAGAATTCCAACAGATCTCGTGGATAAAACAACCCCAACCAAGGCCTCCCCCTTTCTGAAATGTTTCAGCTTTTAATTCAGGGCAGTAGTTTAGCGAGAATGCTAGACTTCCCCTGGCTCCAGTCACCTGGCACCTTTCATCTGTTCCCTCTCACCAGGGACCCTTCACCTGGCTCTTCTCACCTGGGTCCCTCTCACCAGGGTCCCCTCACCTGGCCGCCTTCACCTGCTCCCTCTCGCCTGGACCCTCCCCGCCTGTCTGCCTCAGGAGCAGAGCAGTGCCGCTTAAGGCAGACGCTGGAGGGGCTGCAGGGAGCCCAGAGCTCCCCCTCCCCCAGGCTCACCCAAGTGCCTTCCAGTTTCCGAGGCCCGAAGACCTACCTAATTCCTGGCCACCATCTCCAGCAGGTGCTCCTTTGCCCCCTCTCCTTGGACAGCTCCCCACCACTCAAATTATGGCCCCCCCTGCTATCCCCAATAAATTCCCGGGGATTTTTTCCTGCTTACCTTTTTTTAGGGTTACATAAATTTCCACAAAGCAATTTTTTCCTGCTTGAATATATTATGGGATGCCATTTCTGTTATAAAAGCTAATTGATAATGTGATTTGTTATGTTGCAGAGACATAACTCAGAAAGTTATTTTAACGCCCCTGCGCGAGGAATCCCAGGGACTGTTTCATATTTCTTGTGTGAATGGCCACAGTTTGAGGTAAAAAATGAGCCGCGGCTGCAGATGAAATATCTCCAGAAGCTTTTATTCCTGCTGCTTGGGCCCAGGCCAAGAGCCCTGAGCGCTGCTCATATTTCCTGAGCTCCTCCTCCGCTCCCGCCTGTCCCCCGGACATTAGTTAGTGGGTGCTGCTGGGGCCGGCCCCACTACAGATGGGAGCCTCTGAAACGCCCCATCTGGGCACAGGCTCTCATCTGGGATGGGAAAAGTATCCAGTCGGGGAAGAGCAATGGGCCGTGGCCCTCAAGGAAGGCTACACAGCTGCCACCCTCGGGGACAGTGGCAGGGCCTGGCCCCATGAACCACGGGAAGTTGCCCTTTCTTCTCCTCCCTCTGCCGGGGGCTCACTTTTCTGTGCTCTTGGGCTCTTCTGAGCCCCCCAGAAAGTGCTCTGACCTAGACCCCCATAGCACCTGGTTCTTTGGGTTGGGATTTTACTGGAAGAAGGGGCTGCTGGGGAGGAAATGCTCCCCAAGCGTCCTCGGAGAGCCGCCTGGGAAGTCCAGGGTCATGCCTACCTGCCGTACCTGGGGCCGGAGCAGGTGGGGACACCCCTCCCTCCTCTACCTGACAGGCCTGCTGGGCGTTGGCCACTTCCGCCATGCTGTTCCTGGGGCCGATCCCGGCAACCGCCAGCCCATCTCCCCACACGCTCCCAGGACAGGTAAAGGCGAGGAATCACCAAGGAAAAATCAATTCTATTTACAAGGAGAAAATGAATCCAATGAGGATTTATATCTCTGAAATGAACTGAGAGCCTGGCACATGACTTTTAAAAAACAATCAGCTGGATTTCCTTCTCCCCTTTACTTTCTTCTTTCCCTTTGACTTCCCTCCCTCCCTTCCACCTCCTCCCCATGTTCTGCCTTTCATCTCCCATCTCTGGGCCTTTGTCCAGGCCGGCCCGGAATGCCCTTCCTTCTCTTCTCTGGCCCTTGGAATCCCTGGCCACCTTTCATGACGACACCTCCCCTGGCCCCCTCCAGCTGCTGGACGGGCCCCGTCCTCGATTCCATCACTTGCTCGTGGCCACTGGGCAGGAATGGTCAGGAACTCGTGGCCCGGCTCCATGCCCCGTAGAGGCTCCTTTGGCCACAGGGCTGGAACATCAGAATGGCCCCAGATAGCCAGAACCCGCCCCTCCTTGAGAAGAGGGACAAAGCGTTCTCCCTATCCGAAAGCCTTTTGTTTCAGGTGAAAGCCGTGGCCTTGTGTCCTCAGGGGAGCAAGCCCTCTCCCCCCTCCCTTCCTTCCCCCCCCCCCCGGGGAGGGAAGTTCCGCCCAAGTTTGGGAGCCAGTCCTGACCTCATCCGAGTGGCCCGGGGTGGTCCTGAGGCTGGAAGATGCTGAGCAAAGTCCGAGCCCTTCTCCCCATGGACAGTGGGGGGTGAGCAAGGGCGTCTGTTCTTTATCTGTGAGGTGACAGGCCATGGGTTTTCCCCCGTTTGATGGACCTGGAATGTTGAACACGGGCTGTCCCGGGGACACGGAATAAGCACTGGAACAAGTAACATGGGGATACCTGGCTGCTGGATCACCCTGCCACTCGGATACCCCACTGCTGAGACACCCCACTGCTGGGACACCCCACTGCTGGGACACCCCACTGATGGGACACATCACTGATGGGATACCCCACTGCTGGGACACATCACTGATGGGACATCCCAATAATGGGACACCCCACTGCTGGGACACCCCACTGATGGGATACCCCACTGCTGGGACACCCCACTGCTGGGACACCCCACTGATGGGACACATCACTGATGGGACACCCCACTGATGGGATACCCCACTGCTGGGACACATCACTGATGGGACATCCCAATAATGGGACACCCCACTGATGGGACACCCCACTGATGGGATACCCCACTGCTGGGACACCCCACTGCTGGGACACCCCACTGATGGGACACATCACTGATGGGACACCCCACTGCTGGGACACATCACTGATGGGACATCCCAATAATGGGACACCCCACTGCTGGGACACCCCACTGATGGGATACCCCACTGCTGGGACACCCCACTGCTGGGACACCCCACTGCTGGGACACATCACTGATGGGACACCCCACTGATGGGATACCCCACTGATGGGATACCCCACTGCTGGGACACCCCACTGCTGGGACACATCACTGCCAGGACATCCCAATAATGGGACACCCCACTGCTGGGACACCCCACTGATGGGATACCCCACTGCTGGGACACCCCACTGCTGGGACACCCCACTGCTGGGACACATCACTGATGGGACACCCCACTGATGGGACACCCCACTGATGGGATACCCCACTGCTGGGACACCCCACTGCTGGGACACATCACTGCCGGGGCATCCCAATAATGGGACACCCCACTGCTGGGACACCCCACTGATGGGATACCCCACTGCTGGGACACCCCACTGCTGGGACACCCCACTGCTGGGACACATCACTGATGGGACATCCCAATAATGGGACACCCCACTGCTGGGACACCCCACTGATGGGATACCCCACTGCTGGGACACCCCACTGCTGGGACACCCCACTGCTGGGACACATCACTGATGGGACATCCCAATAATGGGACACCCCACTGATGGGATACCCCACTGCTGGGACACCCCACTGCTGGGACACATCACTGCCAGGACATCCCAATAATGGGACACCCCACTGCTGGGACACCCCACTGATGGGATAGCCCACTGCTGGGACACCCCACTGCTGGGATACCCCACTGCTGGGACACATCACTGCTGGGACACCCCACTGCTGGGACACCCCACTGATGGGACACCCCACTGCTGGGATACCCCACTGCTGGGACACCCCACTGCTGGGACACATCACTGATGGGACACCCCACTGATGGGATACCCCACTGCTGGGACACCCCACTGCTGGGACACATCACTGCCAGGACATCCCAATAATGGGACACCCCACTGATGGGATACCCCACTGCTGGGACACATCACTGATGGGATACCCCACTGCTGGGACACATCACTGATGGGACATCCCAATAATGGGACACCCCACTGCTGGGACACTGTGGAGGGACTCCTGGAGCCTTAGCTGGCCCAGCCTGGGCGTCAGGGCCCCCGTGGCTGCGGCCGTCCGGTATTCCTGTGGTCCTCTCTCCTGTCACAGGACACAATGAGCCGCCTCCTTCCTCTTCTGACCTCCAGGCACCTCCAGCTGAAGCTGCCTTGTATGCAGTAAGTGTTCAGTGTATGCTTGTTGAATGGAATCCACTGCATGGTTGACTGGACAGTCTTTTGCATTCAATCATGAGCTGGTTCCCTTGATCCCTCAAACTAGGGGTGATCCCATTAGATAGTGGGGGGCATCAGAGACCTCCGTTTACTTGCTTGGTCTATGCCACCCTGGCCCACTAAAGGCCGGTTTCATGGGCTGCCTGAGGACCCACTTCCGGCCCTTTGGTCTCTCAGTCGGGGCTCCCTTTGGCCACCTCCTTCACCCCCAAACCTCCCGTCCGGGGCCGAGGGCCTTCCCACAAGGAGGAATTGGTGGGACCTGGGACTTCCTGGATGCTGCCGTCCTCCATCTCAGTGCAGAAGAAGGGGGCTCTCTCCCCCCTCCCCTCGCCGGGGCCCTGAGCGCCCACTCCTGTCCATCCATCCTTGCCTCCTCTGCCGCTGCAGCCCCCCCAGAGCTGGCCCACGGGTGTCTGGGGCTGGCTCTGGCATGGAGGCCACCAGCCTTCCTCACGGGTCTAAGTTGCTCATTTGAAGTAGGGGATCTTCCTTCTGAAACTCGGGGTTCAGCCAGAGCTTTGCTAAAGCGGATCATCAGTCCTCAGCAGGCGCAGAGCCTGACCGGCAGAAGTTGTCCCCATTTACCGGATGAGGCTCCAGACTAGAGCTCGGGAGTCCTGGGTGTCGGGGGCTGAGAGAGAAGTGAAGGAGGGCCTCCCCTCCCCTTCCCAGATTCCCCCAGGGGCCAAGGGAGTGGGCGAGCACCGGGAGACCCAGGAGATGGCGGGTGTCGAGGAAGAGGAAACTCCCAGGGGAGACTGTGGGGGGGCTCCCTGTCCCATCCGGAGCCCGGGGCTGCTGGGTGACGGACCCCCCAAGGGACTGAAGCCCCCTCCCCAGAGGGCAGGGCTTGGGGAAAAGGCGCCAGACCCCGCCGGAAAGGCGGCCGGACTTGGAGGGGGTCGTTCTGTGCCTAATGAAGGACGTCAGACGATGAACCCCAGGCACAGTGGAGGACCCGGCAGCGCCCCCCGTTTGTGAGGCAGTTCTGCCTCCCTCCCTTGCGCGGTCACCCCGGGATGTGGGGGCGGGGCTCCCAGGGGTGGCCCCCCTCCCCGCCACCGCAGCCTCTGGGGAGGCAGAAGAGGAGGGCCTTTCTCCCGAAGTCCCGCACGGGAAATGACCCGTCTCGGCCACTTTTCTGCCCGGGTTTTAGACCCGAGCTGCCGGGCCTGCAGACTCCCAGCTCCAGGGGCGCCCCCTGGTGGCCGCCCGGCCTGAGCCCCCAGTGGGGAGGAGGTGTCCAGAGAGCGGGGAGGAGGGAGGGGCCGGAGTCCTCCTGCCCCGGACCGGACCGCAGGGGGCTCTTCCAGCGCCTTCCGAGAGCGCGCGTGCGCGTGTGCGGCGGGTCTGAGCGGGAGCGCGCGCGCGTCCGCCTGGGAACGTCCGTGTCTGCGGGCCCCGACATGTCCCCGCGCGTGAGTGTCTGTGGGGGGGACACGAGCTTCCTCTGAGCCTCTGGAGGCGCGTGCGAGTGTCCTCCGTGCCTGGGAACTTCCGCGTGAGTGTGAGCGTGTTGTGCGTGGGGGGGTGTCTGGGAGTTTGTGTTGCGTATCGGGGAGTGTGTGTGTGTGTGTGTGTGTGTGTGTGTGTGTGTCTGTGGTGCGCACGTGTGTCTCTGGGTGTGTGCGTGGGTTGTGTGTCCGTTAACCCTCCGCCCTCCCTCCCTCCCTCCCGCGCTCGCTCTCTGTGCCCGGACATTGGCGCCACCTGGTGGCCATGCCGAGCTCCGCAACCGAGCTGCGGACGAAGGCCCGCAGCGGGCGGGCCCTCACATCCGGGTGGGTCCCTGAACTGTTAGGGTAACTAGGTACTGACTCGGTGGTCTCATTTAGCCGGTACTTAACAAACAATTCTCTAGCTCAGAGTTCACACCTTTAGTTCAAACCTTTAAAGGATTTTACACCTTTTAAAGGAGCTTGCTCATTGGTCTGTGAGGAGTTCCCACCAGCCCATTCTCTGGAAGGAGTCAGTCTGGATTGGGTCAAGAACAAGACCTCCCGGGAGAACTTCCCGGCAGCTCGAGGAGGTTCCGAGCCAGGACGCGGGAAGAGGATTCGAGATTCTGCCGAGGAAACGATTCTACAGAAAGACACCTCCTCCCAGAGGAGGCTCACACCTGAGCGAGCAGAACGTTACATTTAACCTCCGCGGCTTCCCCAGCGCGGGGCGGCCGCGTGTGGGCCCAGAGGAGGCCCCCCACCAGAGCCCCCCTGGCCCCCCCTCTTCCTCGAGTCTTCCACTTGTCCCACGGGAGGGCCCCTGCCCTCCGGCCGCCCCCCAGGCCCGCCTGTGCGGACATCCCGGGCTCCCAGAAGGGACAGTGTGCGCGCGGGGGCGGTCAGGAGACCCAGAGCAGCTGCTTGGGGAGGGGGGAGGGGGGCCTGCCAGGCGGCTCCCGCGGCCTGGGCTGATCCAGCAGCTGCTCTGCGGGAGGGTCGTGACCCGAAGCAGGGAGGAGGCCCTGGAGGCAAGGAGGACCCAAGTTCAAATTCGCCTCAAACGCCCCCGTCCCTTCACCTTCTTCCGCCTCGGTTTCTTGGGCTCCGGTGCAGGCAGACAGTCTGCTCTGACACCGCCCCCCCCCTCCTCCACAAGTAAGAAAATCCAGGCTTCAAACATTTCCTGGGACCGTGGTCCGTCCAACCCCCCCCCCCCCCGGCTCCGCCCACTGCCCTCTCCCGCTCTCTTAAGTCCCAAATAACCCTGAATCCCGGAGCCTTCCTGCTCTCCGCATCGGCCTCGCTTTGTGCCCAGCGTCTGCCCTTGTCGCCCCCACAGGCCATGAATTCCTAGAGGACAAGCACTGAATTTTGCCTCTTTTGGTATTCCCAGCTCATAGCATATTTGCCCGGCATACAGTAGATGCTTAATAAATGCATGTTTATTCTCGACTGCCTCACAGGATTGTCGTAAAACTCAAATGAGAAAACCTTTGTGAAATGCTTAGCACAGTTCATGTCATAAATGAGAACTTAAGGCTTTTTTCTCCCCTCATTTCTTCAGCTAAGACAATTAACCAATGAGCAAACGTTTATTAAACACCCACTGTGTGCCATGGACTGTGCTAGGTGTTGGGGATAAAAATTGTGCTACGTCCTGCCCTTGAGGAGTTTACAGGTTTTTTTTTTGGGGGGGAATAACACAAACATTGGAAGTGCAAAGGGTGATCTTCGAGGGGGGAGATACTTTAAGGAAATGAGTGATGCACAAGCACGTTCCAGGCACAGGTGGAAAGGCGGGAGAGGGCGAGGTTACAGAGGACCACAAAGGCTAGAGTGGTTTCTATTTGCTCCTGGAAGCAGTAGGGAGCCAAAGGGATTTAGCAAAGGGGGGATGACACAGATCTGCACTCTGGGAAAATCACTTTGGGGGTTGAGTGGTGGCTAACGGGAGTGGGCAGACCCGTGAGGCAGGCAGAGCCAGCTGGAGCTTATTCCAATGGTCCGTGAGGTAATAAGGGTCTACGCTGGGATAGAGGCAATGTCAGAGGAGAGGAGAGACAGCATTGGAGACATGGAGCAAAAGGAAATCGAGAGATGTAAAGATGCTACAGAGGTGGAATAGAGGCATGAAGCTGCAGAAGTGATGACATCAAGGAGTGAAGCTGTGGGGGTAAAATTGAGGAGAGAGGCTGCAGGTGAAATTGGAGAGGCTGCAGGGGGTGGAATTGAGGAGAGAGGCTGCAGGTGAAATTGAGGAGAGAGGCTGCAGGTGAAATTGAGGAGAGAGGCTGCAGGGGGTGGAATTGAGGAGAGAGGCTGCAGGGGGTGGAATTGAGGAGAGAGGCTGCAGGTGAAATTGAGGGGAGAGGCTGGAGGGGGTGGAATTGAGGAGAGATGCTGCAGGGGCGAAATTGAGGAGAGAGGCTGCAGGGGGTGAAATTGAGGAGAGGCTGCAGAGGGTGGAATTAAGGAGAGAGGCTGCACAGGTGAAATTGAAGAGAGAGGCTGCAGGGGGGGGTGGAATTGAGGAGAGAGGCTGCAGGGGGGTGGAATTGAGGAGAGAAGCTGCAGGGGGTGGAATTGAGGAGAGAGGCTGCAGGTGAAATTGAGGAGAGAGGCTGCAGGTGAAATTGAGGAGAGAGGCTGGAGGGGGTGGAATTGAGGAGAGAGGCTGCAGGGGCGAAATTGAGGAGAGAGGCTGCACAGGTGAAATTGGAGAGGCTGCAAGGGGTGGAATTGAGGAGAGAGGCTGCAGGTGAAATTGAGGAGAGAGGCTGCAGGGGGTGGAATTGAGGAGAGAGGCTGCAGGGGCGAAATTGAGGAGAGAGGCTGCAGGTGAAATTGAGGAGAGAGGCTGGAGGGGGTGGAATTGAGGAGAGAGGCTGCAGGGGGTGAAATTGAGGAGAGATGCTGCAGGGGCGAAATTGAGGAGAGAGGCTGCAGGGGGTGAAATTGAGGAGAGAGGCTGCAGAGGGTGGAATTGAGGGGAGAGGCTGGAGGGGGTGGAATTGAGGAGAGATGCTGCAGGGGCGAAATTGAGGAGAGAGGCTGCACAGGTGAAATTGAAGAGAGAGGCTGCAGGGGGGGGTGGAATTGAGGAGAGAGGCTGCAGGGGGGTGGAATTGAGGAGAGAAGCTGCAGGGGGTGGAATTGAGGAGAGAGGCTGCAGGTGAAATTGAGGAGAGAGGCTGCAGGTGAAATTGAGGAGAGAGGCTGGAGGGGGTGGAATTGAGGAGAGAGGCTGCAGGGGCGAAATTGAGGAGAGAGGCTGCACAGGTGAAATTGGAGAGGCTGCAAGGGGTGGAATTGAGGAGAGAGGCTGCAGGTGAAATTGAGGAGAGAGGCTGCAGGGGGTGGAATTGAGGAGAGAGGCTGCAGGGGCGAAATTGAGGAGAGAGGCTGCAGGTGAAATTGAGGAGAGAGGCTGGAGGGGGTGGAATTGAGGAGAGAGGCTGCAGGGGGTGAAATTGAGGAGAGATGCTGCAGGGGCGAAATTGAGGAGAGAGGCTGCAGGGGGTGAAATTGAGGAGAGAGGCTGCAGAGGGTGGAATTGAGGAGAGAGGCTGCAGAGGGTGGAATTGAGGAGAGAGGCTGCAGGGGGTGGAATTGAGGAGAGAGGCTGCAGAGGGTGGAATTGAGGAGAGAGGCTGCACAGGTGAAATTGAAGAGAGAGACTGCAGGGGGGGGTGGAATTGAGGAGAGAGGCTGCAGGGGGGTGGAATTGAGGAGAGAAGCTGCAGGGGGTGGAATTGAGGAGAGAGGCTGCAGGGGGTGGAATTGAGAAGAGAGGCTGCAGGTGAAATTGAGGAGAGAGGCTGCAGGTGAAATTGAGGAGAGAGGCTGGAGGGGGTGGAATTGAGGAGAGAGGCTGCAGGTGAAATTGGAGAGGCTGCAGGGGGTGGAATTGAGGAGAGAGGCTGCAGGTGAAATTGAGGAGAGAGGCTGCAGGGGGTGGAATTGAGGAGAGAGGCTGCAGGGGCGAAATTGAGGAGAGAGGCTGCAGGTGAAATTGAGGAGAGAGGCTGGAGGGGGTGGAATTGAGGAGAGAGGCTGCAGGTGAAATTGGAGAGGCTGCAGGGGGTGGAATTGAGGAGAGAGGCTGCAGGTGAAATTGAGGAGAGAGGCTGCAGGTGAAATTGAGGAGAGAGGCTGCAGGGGGTGGAATTGAGGAGAGATGCTGCAGGGGCGAAATTGAGGAGAGGCTGCAGGGGGTGAAATTGAGGAGAGAGGCTGCAGAGGGTGGAATTGAGGAGAGAGGCTGTACAGGTGAAATTGAAGAGAGAGGCTGCAGGGGGGGGTGGAATTGAGGAGAGAGGCTGCAGGGGGGTGGAATTGAGGAGAGAAGCTGCAGGGGGTGGAATTGAGGAGAGAGGCTGCAGGGGGGTGGGATTGAGAGAAGCTGCAGGGGGTGGAATTGAGGCTGCAGGGGATGGAATTGAGAGAGGCTGCAGAGGGTGGAATTGAGGAGAGAGGCTGCAGAGGGTGGAAGCCCTTGGCAGCTTTTGGGCTCTGTGGTGACAGGCCTTGCACTTGAGCCACCTGGGAGATGGGGATGTCCCCACCCATCCCCCCTATCTCCGGACTCATGTCAATGAGGTTGGACACAGAAAAGGCCCCGGATTGTGAGCTCTGGGAGGGCAGGGATGGAGCTTGCTCAGTGCCCAGCACATAGTCTTAATGTTCACTGACTGAGCACGTGGCACCGTGGCACCCGGTGATTGGGGCTTCACGTGGGCTGAGAGGACTCTTGTCTTTTGGGGCTCTGTCTAGTGCCCTCCACACTGCAAGAGCAGCCCCCCTTATTTAACCTTTTGTGCCATAAACACAGAATAAGCAGCACAATGTCCTGAGAAAGAACCTTCGATGATCCATAAGGGCCTTTATTTCTGGGGTGCTCAAAAACCCAGTGACCGGATGAAAAGCATAAGAATGGGGGACTGTGCAGAAGCCTGGGGGCTCAGTCCAGCAAAGGCTCGGGCATAATGGCCACCTTCCCTCTGTGCCCCGAGATCCCAGCCCAAGGCCCTCTGCTTTCCTTAAAGGGTCCTCTTCCCTCTGCACCCCTCCCTCCTACCTCAGCCTGGGCTGGGGTGACTGCCCCCTCAATCCCCAGGCGCCCATTGCATTGCAGCTGGGGCCACAGCAGGAGCGCACACGGGCACACTGGAGGTTCGATGGCTGCATGAGCAGGGAGGGCAAAAAGACAGAAGCCCCAAAGGCTGGCACTGGAGCCAGACCCCATGGGCAGCTTGTGGAAGCAGAAGCAGCTGGCTTAGGGAAGGGGCCGTCCCTGCTGGTTCCAAGAAGGGAGAGGCGAAGATGGGGCAGCTGGATCCCATGTCCCAGGGGGCCGTCATGGAGCCACAGACCGGGCCTGGGCCTCTGGCGTCAGGGCGGGCTCAGATGATGAAGAGGTTTGGAAGTCCGAAGAGCACAAAGTTGTAATTTGAGCGTGGGGGCACAAAAGGGATCAGACTGGAGAGCGCCACGGGGCTGCGGTCCATGCCTTTATCTCCAGAAGTTCTGGAAACTTCTTCTGCAGAGGGGGAAACCGGGAGCAGCCTCTGTTCAGCTTCAAGGATGCTCAAAGTCTCATGTTCTCACCCTTGATTTTGTTACTATTATTTTTCCCCACTCTCCCTTTTTGATTTTGTTACTATTACTTTTTCCCATTCACTTTCTGATTTTGTTACTATTACTTTTCCCCACTCTCCCTTTTTGATTTTGTTATTACTTTTCCCCACTCTCCCTTGATTTTGTTACTATTACTTTTCCCCACTTAATCTTGATTTTGTTACTATTACTTTTCCCCACTTAACCTTGATTTTGTTACTATTACTTTTCCCCACTCTCCCTTTTTGATTTTGTTACTATTACTTTTTCCCATTCACTTTCTGATTTTGTTACTATTACTTTTCCCCACTCTCCCTTTTTGATTTTGTTATTACTTTTCCCCACTCACCCTTGATTTTGTTACTATTACTTTTTCCCATTCACTTTCTGATTTTGTTACTATTACTTTTCCCCACTTAACCTTGATTTTGTTACTATTACTTTTCCCCACTCTCCCTTGATTTTGTTATTACTTTCCCCCCCTTAACCTTGATTTTGTTACTATTACTTTTCCCCACTCTCCCTTTTTGATTTTGTTACTATTACTTTTTCCCATTCACTTTCTGATTTTGTTACTATTACTTTTCCCCACTCTCCCTTGATTTTGTTATTACTTTTCCCCACTTAACCTTGATTTTGTTACTATTACTTTTCCCCACTCAGATTTTGTTATTACTTTCCCCACTTAACCTTGATTTTGTTACTATTACTTTTCTCCACTCTCCCTTGATTTTGTTATTACTTTCCCCCACTTAACCTTGATTTTGTTACTATTACTTTTCCCCACTCTCCCTTTTTGATTTTGTTACTATTACTTTTTCCCATTCACTTTCTGATTTTGTTACTATTACTTTTCCCCACTCTCCCTTGATTTTGTTATTACTTTTCCCCACTTAACCTTGATTTTGTTACTATTACTTTTCCCCATTCTCCCTTGATTTTGTTATTACTTTCCCCCACTTAACCTTGATTTTGTTACTATTACTTTTCCCCACTCTCCCTTTTTGATTTTGTTACTATTATTTTTCCCCCTCACCCTTTTTGATTTTATTATTATTACTTTTCCCCACTCACCCTTTTTGATTTTGTTACTATTATTTTTCCCCCTCACCCTTTTTGATTTTGTTATTATTACTTTTCCCACTCACCCTTTTTGATTTTGTTACTATTATTTTTCCCCCTCACCCTTTTTGATTTTGTTATTATTACTTTTCCCCACTCACCCTTTTTGATTTTGTTATTATTACTTTTCCCCACTCTCCCTTTTTGATTTTGTTACTATTATTTTTCCCCCTCACCCTTTTTGATTTTGTTACTATTATTTTTCCCCCTCACCCTTTTTGATTTTGTTATTATTACTTTTCCCCACTCACCCTTTTTGGACAGTTCACTGAAGTTGGACTTCATGATGTGGAAGACGGCTTTCCCATTTGACTTCCCCAACCTGATCATGCCTAAAGAAGTATCATGCCCGTGAGTGGTCAGCAAAGGGCTGGAAGCCCCCGGGAAAGGTGGAGGGGGTGGCCGGCCGGCCCTTAGGCATCTCACTCACCCTCACACAGGAGGTCCACCCTCCGGGAGTTGCAGAACAGAATGGTGGGCCACTGGTTGCTCATCACGCAGCGGACCCCCACCAGACTCAGCAGAATGACGGTGTCCACAGGCTTGTGCAGCAGGAGCTGGGAAGGCCTGAAAGAATGACAGCGTCCCCCAGAATGGGAGGCAGGTGGGCCCAGCTCCTTTTCCTCAAGGCCCCCAGGCCCTGCCCAATGAGCTCCCGGAGGCCATGTGTCGGCTCCAGCTCCCACTCTTGGGACAGCCAGGGTCTGGGAGAAGGGCCGGAGATGTGCCCCGGCCTTCCTGCCCAGTGGTCGGCCACCAGCCTTTATCCAGCACCCACCACATGTCCGGCAAGGTGCTGAGTGCTGGCAGTGAAAGGGGTTCATGGCTCACAAACAAGCGGCCAGGGACAAGGACGTGGAAACGTGAACTGGAGACTGTTGGGGAGATGACAAGCAGGCTGGGAGAGGAGGGACCAAAGAGGGCCCCGTGGAGCAAAGCTGGGAGGTCCTGAAGGGGCCACGAGAATGAGCTGGAGTCTGGAGATGGAGCAGCTGGGGAAGAGGGTCCAGCCCAGAGCAGGGAGCAGACTGGAAGAGTCAGGGAGCCAGCTTTGGCTTCCATCTGTCCCCACGGATTGGGGGGGGGACGATGGGGTCAGACCTGTGGGAGACCTTTGGGATGGCCTGGGTGGGAAGTGATGAGGGCCCAGGTTACAGCCCTGCAGGGTGGAGATAACCAGGGGAGGGGCAAAGTGCAAGGAGCTGGACCCGGCATGGCCGCTTCCTCAGTCCCAGTGGAGTCTGGGAGGGAGCTCAGGGCAGGACCGCTGACTGGGAGCTGAGTTCAGAGGGAGAATGGTACCGGGACCGAGCATGGCAGGGAGAAGGGCAAGGCGGATGGCGCCACAGGGGACGGGGGGGTGGCATCTGGCCAGATGGGGGAAGAATTGCTGAGAGAACCGGGTCGGGAAATCCAGGGGGCAAACGGCCGGGAGCTGCGGCAGGGGCCCCAGGGAGCGGGTGGCAGCTGGGCTTGGCTCACAGAGTGCTGGTCACTCAGGCGTCCTGGTCTGGGGCGGGGCAAGGGCTGGTCCATGCCCTGGTCATCCGGCCTCACAGCCACCGACCAGCTGTACACTCTCTCAGCCTCCCCACATGCAGCCTCCTCACACTCTTAACAGCCTCCCCACACACAGCCTCCTCACACACAGCCCAGTCCCCCGCCACTTTGGAGAGCAAGTGCTTGCGCCCAGTCGTCCAGCATGGCGGCCATCACGTGCCCACTGCACATACCCTTGCAGCCCACCCCTGCCCCCCCAGCCTGTTTCCTGAGCAACCTGCCCCAGCCCCCACACTGGTCCAGCCCATTAGTGTCCCAGGCCTGCAAGGCTTCTCCTCCTCACCCTTCTGGGGTTCCCGGTCTCCTCCGTGCCCTCAGACGCCCGGTGCCCTCGACCCGCCCTGCCTCCCATTGGGACGCCCCGTACAGCGGCGGAGGGGGGAGGGGCGGCCCACCTCTGGATTTCATCGAACTTGGCCCGCCTCTGGAGGCTGTAGGCCGTGTGCATCAAGTTCAGGAGGAACATTATCTGGCAATCTGAAACACAGGCAGAACCCGGCCTCTTCAGGGCTCCTTCCGCGGCCCGGCCTTACCTCCATTGAGGGCCTCCCTTTCGGGGGCCTCACTCCTGACCCTTCCGAAGAGCTTCTCTGAGCCAGCCCACCACGAAGTCCTCAGGTGGAGGAAGAGGAGAAGGAAGGTGGGAAGGCTCCTGGCCGAGGGCGGCCCTTGGGCAGGGTTTCAGTGACAGGCCAGGGAGCCTGTGAGCTGAGCCACGGCCTGGATGGTGGTAGAGGGGCGGAGTCCGGCCGGGAGGGGGCAGGCCCTGGGGAAGCACTGAGGGTCTGCTGGGGGGGGGGCAATCAGGGGGAAGCAGAAGGTCCCTCAGCACCCCTTGGGGCGGGGGGAGGGAGAAGCCTGGGAGGCTCAGTGAGTGTCCCTGTCTGACTTAAGGGGCCCGCCCGGCCCGCCCGGCCCGCGCTGTGTGCCCGCTCTGTGGCAAGGCCGGTGTTGGGCCCTGCGAGGGCCGGGCTCGGGAAGCTCCTGGATCTGGGGCCGTGTCTGCGTGAGGAGGGGAGGGAGCCGGGGCTCCACCACCAGAAACACTGTTAGAGGTTGGGGGTGCAGGAGGGAGGGCAGGCCGGGAACACTGAGGGGAGGAGGGACTGCAAGGAGAGCCAGAAGATGGGGGGGGTTTTCCGCCTTCAGCTGAGTGGGGGATGGAAGCCAGGAACCAGTGGGGGGGCGGAAGTCGGGGCAGCCAGTGTAGACCAGCTGCCCAGGGAAGGGGAGGGGACACCAGCCCAGGATCTCATGGTGCTCTAGCCCCTGGACTGGCTTAGAGCAGGAGACACTCGGTGCTGGGCCCCCTGCCCCAGATCCTCTCCCCCACCTTGATTTCTGCCTGCAATAGTCCCTTCCTACCTTGCTGTCCCTCCCCCCACCTGGGTCTTTGCCCTTTCTCCCAGCCCCACATGGTAGATCTGCCCCCCTTGCTCCCCCGGTGGGTCCCCCTCCCCTTCTCTTCCCCCAGACCCTCCTCCCTTTCTGCTGGCCGGCCTCCTCTCCCCCGCCCCCCACCTTGCAGGTTCATGGTGATCAGACTGTCGATGAGCACGTGAGACAGCAAGTTCTCCATCCCATAGAAGAAAAAGCCGCTGCAGGAGCTCAAGCTCTGCTCCCAGTCTGCTTGGCTGGAGGAGAGGGAGGAGGACCCTGTCAGAGGGTCTCTCACCCTGGAGGAGGGGCCCGTCTGCCCGGGGGGGGCTCGGCACAGGCGCGGCCCTGACCCCGGGCCGGCGTGGGGCTCTAACGTCCCTCTGAACCCCAGCTCTCCTGGCCACAGCCCCTACCGCCCCGCTTTTGGGCTCTCCTGCCCCCCTGGCGTGTCTCTGTTCACCCAGGAGCTGGGGGGGTTGGGGCGCTTGGAGGCTCTTGGCAGCGAGGAGGAAGGGACCAAAAATGAGCCCTGGTCCCTGGGGCCTCTGGGGCTCCCGAAGAGTGTCACCCGGCTAGGGCTGCCCAGGGTTAGGCAGTGCCGCAGGCAGGAGTCTCTTTGTGGAGGAGGGAGGGGGAACGCCCTGAAGCCGTCTCTAGATTGGCCCTGACAGCCCCTCCCCCGAAGCCGTGTTCTGTGCCACCCTCTGATGTGGGGCAGGGCATCCTGGAGGCTGACCCTCCCCCCGCATAGCGGGTGCCCCAGTTCTGCTGCTGTGGTCCCAAGCACTGGGTGACACCGGGAGGCTCTAGCCCCTTCTCCACTTCCCACAGGCCAGGAGCTGCCCTTCCTGCTCCTGCTTCCCTGGATGAGCAGATCTCTGCCGGATCAGGGGCTCCTCCTCCTCCCTTTTCTTCTCTTCCTCCTTTCCCCCTCCTCCTCCTCCCCCTCCTCCTCCTCCTCCTCCTCCTCCTCCTCCTCCTCCTCCTCCTCTTCCTCCTTCTTCTCCTCCTCCCCCCTCCTCCTCCTCCTCCTCCTCTTCCTCCTCCTCCTCCTCTTCCTCTTCCACCCCTCCTCCTCCCCCTCTCAGAATGGGACCTCCAGCACTGAACCAAGGCACTCCCTGACAGAACCAAAAAGGAAGGCGAGCTCGGGTCGCCCACCTCGGAAAGTTCTTCCTTCCCAGGAACCCGGACCAGCGGCCGGGGAAGGCGTCCCGGTACTTCTCCAGGATCTCGTGCACTTTGAAGATGGGTGTGAAGTTCTCTGCAATGAGACATTTATCATATGGGGAGAAAGCCCAGGAGCCGCATGTGGGCCGGCCGGGGCAGCACGCTTGCAATCCCTCCGCTGATTTTATAATCACTTTAGGGTGAGGTCATGATTTTATCATTTACAGTGAGGTGACGGTGAATCTTAAAGGCTGCAGATCTGATCTGGGAAGCGTCCCAAGATGGCACGAAGCCTCCTGAGCTGCCTGTCTCCGTCCTTCAGCTGGGAGACAAGGCTTGGGGAGCATTGGTGCTTGCCTGGGAAGCCCTGCCCACGGCCACGAGCAGCCTCTCCTCCCCACTGTCCCCCCTTCTCAGTGCACGGCCACAAGTCAGCCCAGGAAAGTGAACTGTGAAGGTCAGCTGGGATGCTCTCTGAGGCAAAGAAAAGGCAAGGGCACTTAGGCAGTAAGTAGAAGAGCTAGATTTGAACCCAGAGCCTGGCACCGAGTCTCAGCCTGCCACCTTGGAGACTTCCGACACACGTTAGCTGACCATGCCTTCTACCTGCACAGGGCACTGTGCCCAAGGCCCAGGGGGAAGAAGCCCAGTCTTGACCAGAGCAGCCAGGAGTGCCACGGTGCCCGGAGTGCCAGGCCTGGGTGCAGGAAGTTCATCCCCATGAGCTCAGATCTGTCCACGGACCCTTCCCAGCTCTCACCCTGCTGGCCTAGATTTCTTTATCTGTAAAATGAGCTGGAGAAGGAAGTGGCCAACCCCTCCAGCGGATCTGCCCAGAAAACCCCAAAGGGGGCCGTGAAGAGTGGGACAGGGCTGAAAAATGGCTCGCCAGCCACGGAGCCTCAGCCTTGAGCTGCCCGGCCAAAGGCCACCTCAAGGTTTTAATCTCCGGCAGAGGGTCATTTATCTCCTCTCCGTCACTCAGCGCCACTGTCCGCCTGGGAGGACTAAGGACAGAGCGTCCGGCTCGCTCTCCTCGCTGCCACCATCAATCACCCGCGCAGAGAATCTTTCCTGTGCTGATAAAACCTGCCAATCTCGGCCCCATTTATCAAGGACACATGGGTAAGAAATGGGGCCTCTTTAATTTGCTTAATTGATGCCAGGCAATCACTCAGAGGATGATCCAAGGTCTTGTCGGCGCTTTTTAAGACGGGTGACTGACATTTAAGCGCTGAGCCCACACCGGGGCCTCCTGAGCGGGGTGGGGCCGAGGGACTCATGGAGCCCCGGGTCTCCTGTCCTAAGTCTGCCCTGGCATCAGGATGCAGCTTTACTGAGCTGGGCCGAGGCACCTCCGTGGTCACTGCTGGGGGGCAGATCTCCCAGAGAGGTGGGAGCGGGACAGGGGCCAGCTCTGGGCCAGGCCTGAGCTCGGCTCCAACATTGCCGCCGGCCACCTCAGGGTTCATGTCTCAAGAGAGAGAATTCAAACAAGGTGACCTCTCAGCTTTGCACTCCGGCATTCTAGTTACTATCAGGCTTGTCATTCACTCACTCATTCATTCCACAGTGTCAACTGAACCACTGTGAGCATGGCCGTGTGCCCTCTGGGCAGTGTCCACCCCAAGGCTGGTGCTGACACTGTGTAAGCCTGGACTTCTGGGAGGCTAGCATCTGATACCTCAGGCTTGCTTTTTGTGCCCCAGGAAAATCTCATTCTCTGTGTGTTGTATCTGTCTCTTATTGCCCCCCCCCCACCTCTCTGTTTCTGCCTCTCGTTCTCTCCATTTTATCTGAATCTCTCTTTGTGTCTGTTTCTCTCTTTCCCCTCCCTTTTTCTCTGTCTCATTCTTTGTCTCTTGTTTGTCTCTTCCCTTTGTATCTGAATCTCTGTCTGTCTCTTTCTCTATCTCTTTCCTGCTCCCTTTTTCTGTCTCTCCTTTCTCTCTATGTCTGTCTCTGCCTCAGTCTCTCCTGACTGTCCCTCTCATGGGTCCAAGCCCATACAGGATTTGGGAAACAGACCAAACAGCAAGAACAAAGAGGTGCATTAACCGGTTTACCTATTTTGGCTTTTGCTTCCTCAAATGGGTCCACGACATCTGGGTTTCCAGTTAAGGGAAACAGAGGCCATGTGGGCGGCGGTCTCTGTCCAGTGGGCACACGTCAAAAGGATACATTTCAGATTGATGGATTCCACAGGAATACAGTTGGCTGGCATGAGCCGGCTCGTCTGCAACCAGGGAGGAGCTGTTAGTTATGCTGGCACACACAGGGAACATCAATGCTCCCTGCACCCCCCGCCCCGCAAGAACCAGGCCCCCACTGCCCAAGTGCAGAGCTCAAGAGCACAGTCGGGACTGGAACAGGAGTTAACAGGGTCTCGCTCTGAAAATGAGCGTGGCTGCTCGGTAGAACACCCACCCAGACAGACCCATCCCTGTCACTCAGAGGAGGAGCTCTGAGCCCCGAGACCCAGACACCTTCAGTGAGTGCCACAAAGTGGGGAGGCCGGGACTTGGCCGTTGCCTACGTGCCCCCCAGGCTTTCCCTCCCAACTCCTCTTTGGGAGAGCCCAGGGGATCCGAGGCCCCATTCAGAGACTACTGAGAGGACCCAGTATCAGGTCAGAGAGCTCTGGCCTGGGAGCCAAGGATCTCCCGAGTGTCTGCAGATAGAAAGCGGCCCAAGCAAGGCCCATCTTGCGCCTCTCTAGCCTCTGAGTTCACCTCCTCCCCCCAAACACCTGCCCCGCCCCAGGTCCTGTTCTGGCCCGAGCTAGGGACCTTGAGGCAGGCCATGGCCAGAGATGGGAGGTTCAGCACCTTGGACAGCGCTGTGTGCAGGCGGTCTAAAGCAGCAGCTGCTACTGTGGGTCCTTCAGCTCTGAAGTCCAATAACATCAAGAGCCCCGTTCTTCTGCCCCCCTCCCCAAAGCCCCGCCCCCAGGCTCATCTGCCCCCCCTCTTCAGAGCCCCTTGTTTCTTACCCTCTTGCTGTACTTTTTAGTTTTAGCCTTGCCACCTTTACCCTCTTTCTTGACAACTTCTGTGGAGAAAAAACACCAAATGGGGAAGGGCTGTAAATCTGAGACTTGAGCAGATGAGTGGAGGGATAGGGAGGGGGTGTGCCCGGAAGAGGCGGGCCCAAAGCTGGCGGCCTCTAACAGCCAGGGTTCCAAGGAGCCTCGTGATTCATCTCTCTGGCCCACACGGTCCAGGAATCCCTTCCAGGCCACCCCTGACAAATGGTCATCCCAGGCTGGGAAGGAGAATGTCCTCGGAAGGGGACTCCCTTCCCCAGCAGACTCCCTGGAGGCCGAGGGGGGCAGCTCTGCCAGGGAGGGTTTCCTGGTGCTGGGCTCCATCTAAACCCGCCTCCCAGCGCCCCTGCTCCTGCCCTGGGGTCAGATACATTGAGGCTAAGCTCTGATCCCCGTGAAAGCCTTCAGTGCCCACCCCACCCCCTATTCCAGCACTTGTCCTACATGATGAAGCCCTTCCAACGACCCCAGGCAGGGATGGGCCCTTCTCAGTTTGGTCCAGGTCAAACTAGGTAACCCCTGAATCACCCTGCCCTGCTTGCAGACAACTGCTCAGTAAAGAATTCCAGGCCCTGTAGAATGGGAACCTGGGCTTGAACTGTCACCTCCAGTGCTGGGGGTGTGGCTTCGGTCTTTTCCCCTTCTCTCAGGAGGAGCATGAGGGGACTGGAGGTGACAAAGCCCGTGCCAGCCATCGCTATGACTCTAGGACAGTTCAGACCTAGACTTGGAGGCCACCATCTTCTCCCCCAGGAGGCAGTTTCCTTGCTTCCCTCTGTGTATTATTGAGCACAACAGGGGAAGTCCTCCCCCATCCTCACATCTCTTCCCAGCCCTTTTCCTCTTCCCCCAGTCAAAGTGGGTCTCTAGGCATAATTCTCTATACTGAACTTCAGCAGAGCCTAGAGGACAGAGTCAGAGTCCTGCTGGGCATCCTGGAGCAGATCAGGGAAGGGAAGGTCATTGACCCAGGAAGCATCTGACCTCACCTACGGGGCCAGGTCCATTCCCTTTTGGGACAGCTCTGCTCTTTGCTTCTGGAGCTGGTGCCAAGGCCTGTTCTCCCCTCATGGGACCAGGGAATCAAGGACCTTGTGGATTCTGGTCATCCAGCCCCCACAATGCCCTTGAGGGCAGGGCAGGATGGCTATGTAATGGACTCAAGAGGACCCTGTCCCCAGGAGCTTGCATTCTCCCAGGCAGTCTGTTTTGGCTGCATCATTCTCTGTTACAGATTTGGATTCCTGGGGCTCAGCCAGTGCCCAGGGGGCTTCCTCGATGAATTCATTTTATTTGGGATCTGCAAGGTGTCCGATAGCTTTCTAATTAAAAAAACACTGATTTCTATATCTTTTGACCACTGGGGAATTGGCCACTAGGGACTTACATTCTTATAGATTTTGCTGGTTCTCTATATGTGACATGAGGCCTTATCTGAGAAACTGTCTATAAAGATTTCCCCCTAATTTTCTGTTTTCCTTCTAATCTTGCTACAATGGTTTTATTTGTATAAAAACTTTTAAATTTAATATAATCAAAATTATCCATGTTACATCTGACTGCTCCATATCTCTTATTTATTCATAAATTCTATCCATATATCTGATATGTTCCATGTTCTTCTCACTTATGTATCTCCCCTTCTATCTGGATCATGGATCTATATTGATCTTATCTTAGTTTAAGATGTTCATTATGATTATATTACATATTACATTATGTTATGATCATATATTATTACAATATATATTATAGATATAATATTTAAGATATTTTCCTATGCTATAATGAAAAATGCTGTTCATTTCCAGAGAAAGAACTGATAGTCTGAATGCAGATCAAAGCATACTTTTTCATAACATTATTTTTTTATATTTTCTTTTATATGACTAACATGGAAATATGTTTTGTATGACTGCACATGTATAAACTATAATAAATTGTTTGCCTTCTTAATGGGACAGGAGGAGAGAAGGATGGAGGGAGAGCATTTGGAACTCAATTTTTTAAATGTGAAAAATAGTTTTTGAAAAAGAGAATTGCAGTGGAAACAGAAGGAAGGAAGAGGCAGAATGGGAGAAATTATTCCACATGAAAGGGTGAAAAAAAACCTATTACAATGGAGCAGAAGGATGTGTGGTGGGCATCATTTGAACCTAACTCATGGAAATCATTTCAGAAAGGGAAGAATGTACACAACCAGTTGGGTATAGAAATCTATTTTACCCTACAGGGAAATAGGAGAACAGAGAATTGAATAAAGGCACGGAACAGGGAGAAAACACTGGTGAGGAGTAAAAAGATGAAAGGAGAGATAGAAGAATAAACAGAAAAAATTAGGTTGGAGGGAAAATACACAGAAATCATAAATGTGAATGTGAATGGGATGAACTCTCCCATAAAATAGAAGTGGATAACAAGAGTAGATTTAAAACCAGAATCCTACAATATGTTGTTTATAAGAAACAGACACACACAGATTAGAGTAAAAGCAGAATATATTATGATGTACAAGAAACACACATGAAGCAGAGACACACACAGAATTAAGGCCAGGGGCTGGAACAATCTATTATGCTTCAGCAATAGGTGAGAAAAGTATGAATAGAAATCATGATCTTAGATCAAAAATACATTTAATTAAGAGATAAGGAAGGAAACTACATTTTGCTAAAAGGTACCAGAAATAATGAAGTAATATAAGCACTACACACACACACACACACACACACACACACACACACACACACACACACACACACATCAGGTGGTATAGCATTCATACTCTTAGAGAAGTTAAGTGAGTTATAAGAGGGAACAGCAAAACTATACTAGTGGAGGACTTCAACTTTCCTATATGAAAATTAGATAAACCTAACCACAAAATAAAGAAGAAAGAAGTTAAAAAGGAGAATAGAATTTTAGAAATGTTAGATATTACAGACCACTGAATGGGGATAGAATGGGGATAGAAAAGAATATACCTTTTTCTCTGTGGCACACACACAAAAATTGATTATACATTACTTCATTTAATTCCCTCAAGGGCAGAAAATATTAAATGCATCCTTTCCAAATCATAATACTATAATAATTACATTCAATAAAAGGCAGGGAAAGAAAGATGAAAAATTAATTGGAAACTAAATAACTGAATCCTAAAAAATAACTGGGTCAAAGGACAAATCAGTAATTTCATTAAAGAGAATGACAATAATGAAACAACACACCAAAAGTTAGGGGATGTAGCCAAAGCAATACTTAGAAGGAAAAGTTATTTATTTACATTTTTACATCAATAGAGAAAGAGCAGATCAATGAATTAAGTGTGCAACTAAAAAAATTAGAAAAAGAGCAAATTAAAAATCCCAATTAATCACCAAATTCAAAATTCTGAGAATCAAAAGTGAAACATACAATTGAAAGAAGAAAACTATTGAGCTAATAGATAAAATTAGAAGCTGGTTTTATGGGGAAAAATAAGAAAAAATAAAGAAAAGCCAACTTCCAGGATCAAAAATTTAAAGTACCAAAAATTTATAGGGTGAATTCATCACCAATGAACAGGAAATAAAAGCAACCATTAAGACATGTTTTGACCAATTATATGCCAAAAAAATCAACAAACTAAGCAAAATCACTAGATATTTACACACACACACACACACACACACACACACACACACAAATTACATGGATAAACAGAAAACAAAAAAAGAACAGTTAAATCACTCCATCTTTGAAAAAGAAATTAAACTATCAATGAACTGCTTAAGAAGAAAATTTCAATACTGTTTAAACTATTTAGAAGAATAGGTGAAGAACAAAGCCCTCCAAATTCTTTTATGATGCAAATATGATGTGAATATCTAAATTAGAAAATTTCCCTGATGAATATTGATGCAAAAAATTTAAATAAAATACTAGCAAGGAGTTAACAGTAATATATCACAAAGATCATATCATGACCAGGTGGGATTTATACCAGGAATGCTGAGCTACTTCAATACTAGGAAAATTAGCAACATAATTGACTATATCAATAACAAAACCAATCATGCTTTTGATAAAACATAACATTTATTCCAATTAAACATTAGAGATCATAGGGATAAATAAAGCTTTCATCTGGGGAGGGAGTAGAGGGAGGGAGGGAGGGGAAAATTTGGAAAAATGAATACAAGGGATAATGTTGTTAAAAAATTACTCATGCATATGTACTGTCAAAATTATAATTATGAAATTAATAAAAAAGAATACTGGAAAAAAATAAAATTATGTATAATATCTATATAAGACCATCAACAACCATTATCTGTTATGGGGATAAGCTAGAAGTCTTCCTAATAAGATCATAGGTAAAGCAAGGATGCCCATTATAGCCACTATTATTCAATAATGTACTAAAAATGTTACCTATAGTAAAAAGAGAAGAAAAAGAAATTGAAGGAATTAGAACAGGAAAAACTATTACTCTTTGCAGATAATATGAGGTATACTTAAAGAATCCTAGAAAATCAACTAAAAAACTAATTTAAATTGTTAACAACTTTAGCAAAGTTGCAGGATATAAAATAAACCCACATAAACCCAGCGTTTCTATATATTACCAATAAAGTCCAATAGCAAGGGATAAATTCCATTTGACATAAGTATAGAAAATATAAAACACGACTAATATAGGAATGTTTTACATGATTGCACATATATAACCTATATTGAACTCTTACTATTATAAGGGAGTGGGAGGGGAAGGAGGGAGGGAGAAAATTTGAAAATGAAATAAAAAATATAGGAAGATGGTAGAGTAGGTCAGAAAATTCCAAGCTTGCCAGATTTCCTTTACCAACATGACAAAATATTGCTTCAGGGTATGTTAGGATTACAAGGTGATAACTCAGGTTGTCTGGGCAATTCTCTAGCTCAGAATTCACAACTTTGGTTCAGGCCTTTGAAAGGAGTTTGCACCTTTGGACTTCTGGGGGAGAGTTTACATGTTTAAAAGAGTTTGCACCTTTAAGAGGAGCAAGTTCATTGGTTGAAGTATTTCCTGCAGGCCTCGTTGAGTTCTCACTAGCCCAGTCTCTGCTAGCATAAGAGGCAAGGAGAGAGGCTAGTCTGGTAGAGAGTTGGGACAGTAGTCTGGAAGGAGAGAGTCTGGCTGGAGGCTCTAGAAGCTTCCCAAGAAACCTGCTCACAGAGGAAAATATTTTACAGAAAAGAAATTTCCTTCCAGAGAAGGATCATAATTGAAGAGACAACAGGACCTTTATATTTTGGCGCTCAATGTGGGGCAGGACTTATTCTGAGCCCTTCAGAGGAGCTAGCCCAGACCTTCACAAGGGTGAATTTAGAGCAGCAAAAATAAGCCTCTTAGGGACAGGCAGAGAAGATAGAGGTTTAGCCTGAGTCAAGTGTAAACACCTCCAGGCTATCTTTGCTGAATCAGCAAGTGCATGGGCCCTGAGAGCAGCTGGTTTAAAGGTAGCCTCAGTCTCAGCCATAGGAATTGTCATCTCATGGACATTGTCTGGGTGTCAGGCAAGTGAATGGGAAAAGACTGAGGGAATCTTTGCTGCTTAGGGACAATAGACACAACTGTGCTTTCAAGACGTAATCCCTGGCAAGAAGGAACCAGCAAAGGTTCTTGGTTTTAGTTCCAGGACAAAGAGGAGAACTGAAGTTATAGTCACTGGAGGATCTTCAGGGAGCAAGGGCATTTCCATCATTGTTGGTAGGAAGGGTGGGGCAGAGGGAGAACCCTATGACTTGAAGGAGGAAAGATAGCTGGATCCATAACAAAGTTCAAAAATTAAAAGAAGAACCTGAGGTTAGAGATACCACCCTATACACACTAAGACTATCAATGATTATGATAACAACCTGCTTAAAAAACAGGTAAAGGAGAAAGAAACCAACCATAGAGAGTTACAATGGAAATAGAGAAGTCCAGGATTTATCTTCAGAGGACACTCCCCAATCTCCAAAAGTCATATCAAATAGTCATCTGTTCAAAAAATGTTCAGAAGAACTCAAAAAGATTTTAGAAATAAAAGAAAAGAGATTTAGGGAAAAAAATTTAAACACAAGAACAATACAAGAAAACGAAGCAGATCATGAAGAGAAAATCCCAGAGATCCAGAATCTTAAGAAAACAACTCCTTGAAAACTAGAATTGGGCAAGGGGAAGCCACTGTTTTAAGAGACCAAGAAGCAATAAAACAAAATAAATAAAAAATTAAAAATAGCAACATAAGAAAAACAACTGATCTGGAGAACAGATCGATTAGAAAAAACATAAGAATTATCAGGCTCCCTGAATAATACAAGAAATAACTAAAGAAAAACTTCTCCAATGTTTTAGAACAAGAAGGGAAAGTAGAAATAGCAAAAAAATATATTGGTCACCACGTGGAAGACAGTTTAGGATGAAAATCTACAGGAATGTCATAGCCAAATTTCAGAAAAATTCCAGATTAAGGAGAAAATATTACAAACAACAAGAAAAGCACAACCAATTCAAATGGGCTCAGATTCTTGGTGAAGAAGATAGTTCAGGGGGAGGATTCTGAGAAAATGGTGGAGAAAGTTGGTAAATTCCAAGCTCTTCAGATTTTCTTCACAGAACAAAATTGTGCCTTAGGGTGAACATAGACTGGAGAAAAATCAAGAAAACTTGAGATAGAACAGGGAATCTCTTGATACAACCCCAAGAAGACCCACAACCCCAAACAGACCTCCAGGCCAGGGATTAACTGGTGTAAAGTGCAAATACCTCCAGGATAACTACTCTGAAACTCCAAGTGGGGACCCCTGGGGAATGCTGGGTTTGGGTGGGGCCTCAGCAGGAACCACAGAAACTTTCACCTCCCAGACAGCAAGGAGTCGGGGTCTGAGTTCCAGCAGACTGAGGGAAGTTCTGCTGTCTAGGAACGCCAGGCCCAGCTTTCCTGGGTGGGAAAGAGTCAGCACATGGGAAGTGCAGAAGTAGGGGGTCAGGGACTCTGCTGAATGTGGATACTTGCAGGAGAGGGGAGCTCTTGGTTTGGAGTTCCAGATCAGAGGGAAGAGCTGAAGTGAAGGCAGAGTCCTCATTTCCTTACCCCATGATTAAAGGTGCTTACACTAATGCTTCTTATTTAAAAAAAAAATGAATCAGCAAAGGAGAACAAAACCAACCACAGAAAGTTACTATGGGAATAGGGAAAACCGGGGTTCATCTTCAGCAGAATACAGTGAAGTAAAAAAAAGGCTTCTTCTACCCCAAAGAGTGATGCTAAATGGCTTCTTGCCTAGAATTTATAGAACTAAAAAAATTTGTAAAAATCATGAGAGATAGTGAGGAAAAACTAAGAAATAAATAAATAAGATCCATCCAAGAAAAACAGAAGATTATAAAAAAAGTTAATCAACTAGAAAAGGAGATACAGAGTCGGAGGATTAAAGACAAAAGTAACCACGGAAATTAGAATTGGCAAAGGGAAACCAGTGAAGCTATAAGAGACCAAGAAATAACAAAATAGAATATGAATAATGAAAAAATAGGGACAGCTAGATGGTGCAGTGGATAGAGCACCAGCCCTGAAGTCAGGAGGACCTGAGTTCAAATTTGACTTCAGACACTTAACACTTTGTAGCTGTGTGACCCTGGGCAAGTCACTTAACCCCAATTGCCTCAGCAAAAAGAAAAAAAAATAGGATAGAATGTGAAACATCTTACAAAAAAACAGATTAAGAAGAAAAATATAGAATAAATGAGCTGTCTGAAAACTATGATAAAAAAGAACCTAAACACAATAATGCAAGAAATAATCAAAGAAATTTTCCTGGAGTGACAGACCATGAGAGAAAAATGGAAATAGAAAAAACTCCCCACTGATCATCATCTCAAAGAGAGCCTTTGTGGAAAACACATAGGAATATTCTTGCCAAATTTTTAAAATCCCAGATCAAAGAAAAAATTTTGCAAGAAACAAGAAAAAAGTTCAAATACACTGGAGCTACAATTAGGGTGCACAGAATTTATCAGTAACCACAATAAAAGAACACGAGTTCTGGAATCATACACCAGCAATCAAAAGAACTAGGCTTGTGGTCAAAAACATATCCAGCATCAACATAGAGAAGATCTAATCCAATTCCAATTGATCAATGATGGACGGAATCAGTTACACCCAGAGAAGAAACACTGGGAAATGAGTGTAAACTGTTTGCATTTTTTGTTTTTCTTCCCAGGTTATTTTTACCTTCCGAATCCAATTCTTCCTTTGCAACAACAACAACAACAACAACAACAAAATTTGGTTCTGCACATATATATTGTATCTAGGATATACTATAACATATTTAATATGTATGGGGATGCCTGCCATCCACTGGAGGGGGTGGAGGGAAGGAAGGGAAAATTCGGGACAGAAGGGAGTACAAGGGATAATATTGTAAAAAATTACCTATGTACATGTACTGTCAAAAATGTTATAATTATAAAATTAATAAAAAAAGAAAAATACATCCAGCAAAACTACCTGCAATACTGAATGAAAAAATGGACATTAAACAATTTTGCAGATTTTTTGGGCTTTTCTTTCAACCAAACATGAACTCAATCAAAAATTTAACATGTAGGAGCCAATATCAAAGCTCAGTTTCAAAGAACTTAAAACATGGGCAAATTGTTCATGCCGTTTACATGGAAATGCATACTATATGTTTAAGATTGAGATCAGCAATTAGGTAGCTCAAAAGAAAGACTGGGGAAGACTGGAATGTGATCTTACTCTTAAAAAAAGAAAAAACTGTGAATGACCTAGCTCTTCTTAGGAATACAATGATTCCAAGACATTTCCAGAGGACAAATGATGAAGTGTACTCTCCACCTCCAAAGAAAGAAATGATATTGACTGAATACAGACAGAAGCATACTATTTTTCTACTTTTTTCTTTCTTTTTTTTTTTAAATTTGAGTCATTTTATAGAAAATTACTAATATGGAGTTCCAGAGGTAGAGCTAGATGATGGAGGAAAGTCAGGAAGCTGCTCGAGGCTCTCCTAATTTCCCTCAAAAATCACATGAAATCGAGACTCTGAATAGAATGTGATAGAATGAAACTATTCTCCACCTCAAGATAGACTGAAAAAACTTCAAGAAAGGTCAGCCTTACTGGGATGAAAAGAGTGTTCAACCAGGTTAGATAAGACTCTGGGAAAGCTGGTGAGAGGGTCTTGATCAGAGCAAATCAGCAACTAAGACCCTCAGGCCTGGTTCAGTACAGGAGCAAATCAGTGGGTCAACTTCCAGTCCCAGCTCAGAAGGCAAATTCTGGAAAACCAGGTTGTTTCCTGAATAGAGCAGGCAAAGCAACCCCTGCAAACATGAGGAGCCCCTCTGCTCAAAACCAAGGCTCAGAGCTGCACAGGAAGCTTGGGAAGCACCTCATTTACCCCAGGAGCAGAGTTCAACTATAAAAAGTAAAAAATAAAAAATAAAAAAAGGAAATACCAAAAGAAAAGGAAAGAAAATGAGCAAGAAACAGAAAAGCACCTTGACCATAGAAAACTGCTATGGTGACAGGACAGACCAAAACACTAACTCACACAAGGACAGAATGTCCACAGAACAACTCTCAGTGAGGTAAATTGCTCTCAAGCCCAAAGAGGCTTCTTGGAACTGCTCATAAAAGACTTCAAAATGCTAAGTAAAAGAGGTAGAATAAAATATGAGAAAAGAAATGAGAGAGTCAACAGTTTGGAAAAGGAAGGGGAAAATTGTTTCAAGAAAATAACTATTTAAACTGAGGAAAAACTAAGAAGTAAATAAATAAGATCAACCCAAGAAAAACAGAAGATTATGGAAAAAAAAAACTAATCAACTAGAAAAGGAAATAAAGACTTACAAAAGATAACTGAAGAAAATCAACATCAAAACCAGAAGAGGGCAAAGGAAAGCTAATATTCTACAAACAGAGGGGGGTGCTCATTGAAAGAATCCATCGAGCACCTTCAGAAAGCAATCCCACAAGGAAAACCCCAAGGAACCTGTTTGGTAGTTTGGGCATTCTTCACGCCTGGAACATTTTTTATTTAGTCGTCTGTGACTCCTCATGCCCTTCTCCCTTCATTGTACAGATGAGGAAACTGAGGCAAATAGGATTAAATAACTTGTCCAGGGTCACACAGCTAGGGTCTGAGTCTGGATTTGAACTCAGGTCATTCTGGCTCCAACCCTGGACCTCTCAGCACCAAGACTCCATAGCTAAAAGTAGTTAATAAAACACCCCCAGCATTGCCAGAGGCACCGGAGAGTGCTCAGCCCTCAGGCTTCTGACTCTGGATCTGTCCTAAAGTCAAGGTTGGCCTGGGGGTTGCTGGTTTTTTCCCCATTTTTTTGAAAACCTAGGAAACGTTAGAGGTGAAGGAGACCTCTCCCCCTCCCCAAAGCTGGGGGCGGGGCTCCCACCCACCTGCCTCCTCCTTGTGGAGGCGATTGGCCAGCATCTGCAGGGAGAGGTCCCGAGACACAGAGCCGATGGTCCCCTCTTCCCAGGCCTGGATGGCTTCCAGGGGAAACTCCAGGAGCAGCCGGTCGGCGATGAGGATCAGGTACTCGGGCACTTCCACCTGATTGCTGGGGGGCTCTGAGAAGACACAGGCTGGCTACCCAGAGCCTGGAGAACCCAAGTGCCCGGTCCCGGCCCCAGGGCCTTCCTGGGGGGCACCGGGGGAGCCAGAAGACAAAGCCCCCGGACTGTGCAGGCGAGATCTGCCTTTACCCTGCCCATTTCCTCCTCATAGAGGAGCTAAGGAGGGAAATAGCCAAGCCCTCGGGAATCTTGGCCAAGCAGAGGGGGCCCTGAAGGGGAGGAGGGCTGACAGAGGGCCCCACGGCCTGGCTTGGCCTGTAACCCTTGGATGCTGGTCACTATGTGGGGCCTTGGGCTGTGGGGCAGGGAGGGGAGGGAACAACCCCACCCTTCACTTGTTTCCTTCCTCCTATGGAAGGTCATTTTTCCTAGTTCTGGGACCTCCGGTTCCCTCCCACTTGTCCCCGAGTCCTCCCTTTAGAACCCTTCCCCACAGCTCACCCCCTAGTATCTGACTTCTGGGATGGAAAGCCAGGAAACTCTGGGCAAAGAACTTCCTCCAGAGAGCTAAGCCAAAAGGGCCATGCCCCTAGGGGGCAGTCCCCACATATCCGTCCACCTGATGGATGACCACCTTACCTTGTGATATTGAGGGAGGCTTCAGTTCCTTTTCTTTTGTCTTTTTTACCACTTCAGTTGGGATTCTAAGACCAAGGCACATTGTGATGACATGCGTTAGACAAGGAAAGTCTCCATAAGTGCGTCTCACAAAAGGACAGTGAGCAGTGTTGGGTGCCCATACTCTGAAGGAGCCTTCAGTGGAAGGTCCCTCTCCCCCCAGCCCAGAAATCCATGGGAGTCCTTCTTGAATGCTCATGCTCCTGTGGGATGGAGGGGGGAGGAGAGGGAGGGAAGGAGAGGGGGAGGATCTCCTTCTGTGTTTATTTTTCCCTGATTTGGGTTCGAGGACTGTCCCTGTCCTAAATGGCTTCTGAGAGGATGCTTCCCCTCTCTGTTCTGGGCATTATTGGGGAAGCCCTGACATCGATTGTTCTTTGAAAGGCTTAGGGAATTCAGGACCAGGAAGGCTTTTTCCCTTCAGTATCTTTTAAAGGAGGATGGTTCTTTTTCCATTTGGATGGTTCTTTTTGAAGGTCCTCCTCTAGTCTGAAGGTTTCGGATCTGTTACAGAGGTAGAATACCTGCTCCTCCTCTCTATTCTGGCTTTGCTGGGATTTCCTCTTGTTCCTTTACCAGGTACTGATTTGATTTTCTGCCCTCTTCTTTTTAATCCGATTAGCTGAAGCCTTACCCACTTTATTAGTCTTTTCAGAGCAGCAGGTTTTGGTTTTAATCGATCAGCTCTCTGGGTTTTTGTTTTAGCTTTTTGGTTTGCAGTTTATTTCTCCTCAGACTTTTCATGTGTCTTTTGTGCTTATTTCAGCTTTGCTTATCAGTTAGCTTTCTCATTTTTAAACACATAATCAGTTTGAATGCCGTCATAATCTAATCCTAAATCCTTCCCACCCCCTTTTGTTAATGTGCATTTTCCCCAAGGACTGCTTTTTAACTATATCCGGAAAATTCTGTCCTATTCCTTTATCAATATCGTTTTCTTGCACAAAATTACGTCTGTGATTTGCTCTTTGGTCTACGAATCGCAAAGGATTTCCTATATCATACCTTAGGATAATAGCATTTCATATATGTATAGTATTTTTGCTTCTGTGTCCTTTTTGGGGTCACTGAACTAACTGATCACTATTTCGTCCCATTCTGGTCCATAAAGGGAGTCCTTACCATTTCTGCCTTTTTACATGTGTTTGTAATATCCAGTGACGGGACCAGAGACTGAGTGCTCCGATGGACTTCCGCCATCATAGAGATAATCCCTGAATCTTACAGCTTGGAAAACTGAAGAGGGCTGACTCACTGAGCAGCGGCGCTGACACCAGGGCTCCGGCCCTTTCCATCCGGTAACACTGTCCCAAAGGGGGCCCGTTCTTAGCTCCCTTCCAAAGGGAGCATTTTGGTGTGCCTGGCAGGTTTCCTTCTCTTGGGGTAGATGCCTCATGGGGTAGATGCCTCATAAAGGGCTTTCATCACCTTTTCCCCAAAAGTCCAAATCTGCTTTTTTGGAGAATGATTGACGCAGTTGACAGGTCTACCCACAGTGTATGAGTGCTGAATTTTAAAAGAAGTTTTTCCCAAGCATGGTAGGAATGCAAACCAGACTTTGGACACTGCCCCTTGAGAAGACATGTCTTTGACTAAGTCAGACCTGTCTGAAGGAAGCTGGTGGTTTGGAGCTGCTTTGTGGAAGCTCCTGGAAACTTAAGGAGATGTGTATCTATCTGGTGGAGGTAAAGGAGCCCCTGACGTACCTGACGTCCCAGTGGTGGACGGCTGCGGACACTGGCTGCAGGTACTCTTCGATGGACTTTGTGATGCTGTAGAAATCCTGGGTCAGCTTTTCTTCCTCTGGGCTCATCACTTTTGGTTGTCCCTGTTTGTCCAACACGATGTCACTTAATCAGGGTTTCCAGAATGATTCATCAGACCTTCAGGCGCTCTAGAATGTTGTGTGGCTGCCATGCTCCCACTCGTGACTGCTTCCATCAGTCAGGATGGACACAGCGGAGGGGGCAGCAATGGCCACCACGACAAGGCTGCCCACCGGTCCTCAGGCAGAGGTGGCCCGGGAGGGGGAAGAGTCCGCCCTGGCTCTTTTAGGCGCTTCCGAGGAGCATCCAGGCCAAACTCTGAATTTTGGAGGTGAGGGGACCAGCAAGGGACAGTGAGAGGCCCAAAGGAGCCCAGCCAGGACCT